>NC_053397.1:82730837-82992754 GCF_905171765.1 Bufo bufo | reverse complement strand
ACTCCCTGATCACCCCCCTGTCATTGATTACCCCCCTGTCATTGATTACCCCCCTGTAAAGCTCCATTCAGATGTCCGCATGATTTTTACGGATGCACTGATAGATGGATCGGATCCGCAAAACGCATCCGGACGTCTGAATGAAGCCTTACAGGGGCATGATCAATGACTGTGGTGATCACCCCATATAGACTCCCTGATCACCCCCCTGTAAAGCTCCATTCAGATGTCCGCATGATTTTTACGGATGCACTGATACATGGATCGGATCCGCAAAACGCATCCGGTCGTCTGAATGAAGCCTTACAGGGGCATGATCAATGACTGTGGTGATCACCCCCCTGTCATTGATTACCCCCCTGTAAAGCTCCATTCAGATGTCCGCATGATTTTTACGGATGCACTGATAGATGGATCCGATCCGCAAAACGCATCCGGACGTCTGAATGAAGCCTTACAGGGGCATGATCAATGACTGTGGTGATCACCCCATATAGACTCCCTGATCACCCCCCTGTCATTGATCACCCCCCTGTCATTGATTACCCCCCTGTAAAGCTCCATTCAGATGTCCGCATGATTTTTACGGATGCACTGATAGATGGATCGGATCCGCAAAACGCATCCGGACGTCTGAATGAAGCCTTACAGGGGCATGATCAATGACTGTGGTGATCACCCCATATAGACTCCCTGATCACCCCCCTGTCATTGATCACCCCCCTGTCATTGATTACCCCCCTGTAAAGCTCCATTCAGATGTCCGCATGATTTTTACGGATGCACTGATAGATGGATCGGATCCGCAAAACGCATCCGGACGTCTGAATGAAGCCTTACACGGGCGTGATCAATGACTGTGGTTATCACCCCATATAGACTCCCTGATCACCCCCCTGTCATTGATCACCCCCCTGTCATTGATCACCCCCCTGTCATTGATCACCCCCCCTGTCATTGATCACCCCTCTGTAAGGCTCCATTCAGATATTTTTTTGGCCCAAGTTAGCAGAATTTTTTTTTTTTTTTTCTTACAAAGTCTCATATTCCACTAACTTGTGTCAAAAAATAAAATCTCACATGAACTCACCATACCCCTCACGGAATCCAAATGCGTAAAATTTTTTAGACATTTATATTCCAGACTTCTTCTCACGCTTTAGGGCCCCTAGAATGCCAGGGCAGTATAAATACCCCACATGTGACCCCATTTCGGAAAGAAGACACCCCCAGGTATTCCGTGAGGGGCATATTGAGTCCATGAAAGATTGAAATTTTTGTCCCAAGTTAGCGGAACGGGAGACTTTGTGAGAAAAAAATTAAAAATATCAATTTCCGCTAACTTGTGCCAAAAAAAAAAAATTTCTATGAACTCGCCATGCCCCTCATTGAATACCTTGGGGTGTCTTCTTTCCAAAATGGGGTCACATGTGGGGTATTTATACTGCCCTGGCATTCTAGGGGCCCCAAAGCGTGAAAAGAAGTCTGGTATCCAAATGTCTAAAAATGCCCTCCTAAAAGGAATTTGGGCACCTTTGCGCATCTAGGCTGCAAAAAAGTGTCACACATCTGGTATCGCCGTACTCAGGAGAAGTTGGGGAATGTGTTTTGGGGTGTCATTTTACATATACCCATGCTGGGTGAGAGAAATATCTTGGTCAAATGCCAACTTTGTATAAAAAAATGGGAAAAGTTGTCTTTTGCCAAGATATTTCTCTCACCCAGCATGGGTATATGTAAAATGACACCCCAAAACACATTCCCCAACTTCTCCTGAATACGGCGATACCACATGTGTGACACTTTTTTGCAGCCTAGGTGGGCAAAGGGGCCCATATTCCAAAGAGCACCTTTAGGATTTCACAGGTCATTTACCTACTTACCACACATTAGGGCCCCTGGAAAATGCCAGGGCAGTATAACTACCCCACAAGTGACCCCATTTTGGAAAGAAGACACCCCAAGGTATTCCGTGAGGGGCATGGCGAGTTCCTAGAATTTTTTATTTTTTGTCACAAGTTAGTGGAAAATGCTTATTTTTTTTTTTTTTTTATTTTTCATACAAAGTCTCATATTCCACTAACTTGTGACAAAAAATAAAAACTTCCATGAACTCACTTTGCCCATCAGCGAATACCTTGGGGTCTCTTCTTTCCAAAATGGGGTCACTTGTGGGGTAGTTATACTGCCCTGGCATTCTAGGGGCCCAAATGTGTGGTAAGGAGTTTGAAATCAAATTCTGTAAAAAATGACCTGTGAAATCCGAAAGGTGCTCTTTTGAATATGGGCCCCTTTGCCCACCTCGGCTGCAAAAAAGTGTCACACATCTGGTATCTCCGTAATCGGGAGAAGTTGGGGAATGTGTTTTGGGGTGTCATTTTACATATACCCATGCTGGGTAAGAGAAATATCTTGGCAAAAGACAACTTTTCCCATTTTTTTATACAAAGTTGGCATTTGACCAAGATATTTATCTCACCCAGCATGGGTATATGTAAAAAGACACCCCAAAACACATTCCTCAACTTCTCCTGAATACAGAGATACCAGATGTGTGACACTTTTTTGCAGCCTAGGTGGGCAAAGGGGCCCACATTCCAAAGAGCACCTTTCGGATTTCACAGGTCATTTACCTACTTACCACACATTTGGGCCCCTAGAATGCCAGGGCAGTATAACTACCCCACAAGTGACCCCATTTTGGAAAGAAGAGACCCCAAGGTATTCGCTGATGGGCATAGTGAGTTCATGGAAGTTTTTATTTTTTGTCACAAGTTTGTGGAATATGAGACTTTGTATGAAAAAAAAAAAAAAAAAAAAAATCATCATTTTCCACTAACTTGTGACAAAAAATAAAAAATTCTAGGAACTCGCCATGCCCCTCACGGAATACCTTGGGGTGTCTTCTTTCCAAAATGGGGTCACTTGTGGGGTAGTTATACTGCCCTGGTATTCTAGGGGCCCAAATGTGTGGTAAGGAGTTTGAAATCAAATTCAGGAAAAAATGAGGAGTGAAATCCGAAAGGTGCTCTTTGGAATATGGGCCCCTTTGCCCACCTAGGCTGCAAAAAAGTGTCACACATCTGGTATCCCCGTACTCAGGAGAAGTTGAGGAATGTGTTTTGGGGTGTCTTTTTACATATACCCATGCTGGGTGAGATAAATATCTTGGTCAAATGACAACTTTGTATAAAAAAATGGGAACAGTTGTCTTTTGCCAAGATATTTCTCTCACCCAGCATGGGTATATATAAAATGACACCCCAAAACACATTCCCCACCTTCTCCTGAGTACGGAGATACCAGATGTGTGACACTTTTTTGCAGCCTAGGTGGGCAAAGGGGCCCATATTCCAAAGAGCACCTTTCGGATTTCACAGGTCATTTTTTACAGAATTTGATTTCAAACTCCTTACCACACATTTGGGCCCCTAGAATGCCAGGGCAGTATAACTACCCCACAAGTGACCCCATTTTGGAAAGAAGAGACCCCAAGGTATTCGCTGATGGGCATAGTGAGTTCATAGAAGTTTTTATTTTTTGTCACAAGTTAGTGGAATATGAGACTTTGTAAGGAAAAAAAAAAAAAAATCATCATTTTCCGCTAACTTGTGACAAAAAATAAAAAGTTCTATGAACTCACTATGCCCATCAGCGAATACCTTAGGGTGTGTACTTTCAGAAATGGGGTCATTTGTGGGGTGTTTGTACTGTCTGGGCATTGTAGAACCTCAGGAAACATGACAGGTGCTCAGAAAGTCAGAGCTGCTTCAAAAAGCGGAAATTCACATTTTTGTACCATAGTTTGTAAACGCTATAACTTTTACCCAAACCATTTTTTTTTTACCCAAACATTTTTTTTTTATCAAAGACATGTAGAACTATAAATTTAGAGCAAAATTTCTATATGGATGTCGTTTTTTTTGCAAAATTTTACAACTGAAAGTGAAAAATGTCATTTTTTTGCAAAAAAATCGTTAAATTTCGATTAATAACAAAAAAAGTAAAAATGTCAGCAGCAATGAAATACCACCAAATGAAAGCTCTATTAGTGAGAAGAAAAGGAGGTAAAATTCATTTGGGTGGTAAGTTGCATGACCGAGCAATAAACGGTGAAAGTAGTGTAGGTCAGAAGTGTAAAAAGTGGCCTGGTCATTCAGGGTGTTTAAGCACTGGGGGCTGAGGTGGTTAATTTTACAAAATAAAATTAAAACCAAAAACCTGTGTTGGCTATCTCGTCCTCCTCCACCACCGCTTCCACCTACTCGGCTACGTCCACCGGCTCCTCAAACTCCTACTCCATATGGAACTCCACCTTATAAATCCATAATTTTTTTTTGTACGTGTTTTATTTTATATCATTTCACTACTTTGTCATTTACATTTTCAGGTGAAATTCACCAATTTTTGGGTGTATAGTACCACTGCTATACCTAGTAGGCCGGTTAACAAAAAATATATATTTGTCAGTTACATTTGCAGTTAAAATTCAACAATTTTTGGGTGTGAAGTACCACTGCTATACCTAGTAGACAGGGAATAAAAAAATTGGTCTCTTACATTTTATGGTGAAATTCACAAATTTTTGGGTGTGATGTACAACTGCTCTACCTAGTAGGCCGGTTAAAAAAAAATATATTAAAAAATTATCATTAACATTTTCGGGTGAAATTCACCAATTTTTGGGTGTATAGTGCCACTGCTATACCTAGTAGGCCGGTTAAAAAAATAAAATAAAATTGTCATTAACATTTTCTGGTGAAATTCACAAATTTTTGGGTGTATAGTACCACTGCTATACCTAGTATGACGGTAAAAAAAAAAACAGTAAAATTTTCTGCTGAAATTCAGCATTTTTTTGGTGTGAAATACCACTGCTATACCTATTAGACCGGTAAAAAAAAAAAATATAACATTTGTCAGTTACATTTTAGTGTCAAATTCACCAATTTTTGGGTGTAATATACCCCTCCTCTACCTAGTTGACAGCTTAATAAATTTCAATAATTTTTATTTTACTTTTTCGGGTGACAATAAACAATTGTTTTCTGTCATAGACCCCTGCTCTACCAAGTAGACAGGTTTATTAATTTCTGTAATTTTTCTGTTACATTCTTGGGTTGACATTATACAATTTTAGACGTGAATAAACCCCTGCTCTGCATAGGTGACAGGGAATAAAATTTCTGAAATGTTTCTTTAATTGATGCGCGCCACCTCCTTTGATTCAATGCTTAAACTTAAGCAAGTTGTACACATTTAAGCTTCAATACTTTGTCCCACATTTCCGCTATACTCTTTTGGCTAACATTTGCACCTGAATAGCTTTTCCCACAATTCCGCTTGACTCTTTCGGCCCTCATTTGGTCTTCTGTAATTTGTCCCACATTTGTGCCTCAATAACTTTTCCCACATTTCTTCTTGATCCCAAATTTTTTAAATAAATGTATCTCCCTTAAATTTAGTCTCTTTTTCTCACGCTCCCTCTCCGGCCTGGAACCCTGATTCCCCGCGACCCGTAATCACCATAGTAGGCGCATAAAAGAATATCGAAAGTTGATAGAGAAGATATTAAATTGAACATCACGGGGACGTGCAACATGGTGGGTGGGGCAGTAAGTATGCACACGCCTACACGAACAGGAGTCAGCCCCTGCAACTTCTGGGTCTCCAAATTAGGCACATGGCCTGAGCTTGCCCTTTACGCCTTGGAGGTGCTGGCCTGCCCTGCAGCCGGTGTATTGTCTGTACGTGTGTTTAGCACGACTGGAGGGTAATATTTCCCAATGTTTTGGGGTGTACCCTAATTTAAAAAATAAAATAAAAATTTAAAACCAAAAAGCAGTGTAGGCTACCTCCTCCACCGCCACTTCCACCTACACCGCCACATCCACCGCCTCCTCAACCTCCTACTCCATATGGACCTGGTCCTCCTAGATCAAGATTATAATTTTTTATTTTTACGTATTTTATGTTATTTTAACCACTTTCCGTCCGCCCATGCACTATAAACGTCCTATGGGTGGATCTCTATTTCTGAACGCACGTTTTAAAACGTGCGTTCAGAAAGTGCAGTTGCATGCTAATCGTGCAGCTGCTGATCGGGTTGCCCGCTGTCAGTGACAGCAGGGCAACCCAGAGAGAAGGCAGGGACAGTGCCCAGGCGCGAGCGCTGTGTATGCAGAGCAGGAAGCGCTATGCGCTTCCTGTTCCGGCCCGGCGGTCATGTGACCGCCGTGACCGGAGAGTGCAGGAGCTGTGTGAGGTCTTTCACAGACCTCGATCAGCCCTGCTCTGAGGCTGTACAGCGCAGAATTATGCTGTACAGCCTCTCTGAGGGGTGCATTTCTTCTGTAACTGGGGCTACTATGTCAGCCCCAGTTACAGGAGAAATCAACAGTGGAAAAAAAAATGAAAAAGTGAAGCAAATGTCCCCCAGAGGTCTTGTATGACCTTATGGGGGACGAAAAGTGTAAAATAAAAAAAAAAAAAATAAAGGGTTGAGAAAATAAAATAAAAAAAAGTTTCACATGTTAAAAAAAAAGTCCCCAAGTAAGGAATAAAAAAAAATGTTAAAAATAGAAAAAATAAAATAAAATAGACATATTTGGTATTGCCGCGTCCGTAAAAACCAGCTCTATAAAAATATCACATGAGCTAACCCCTCAGATGAACACCGTAAAAAAAAAAAAAAAAACTGTGTCAAAACAAGCAATTTTTGTCACCTTACATCACAAAAGGTGCAACACCAAGTGATCAAAAACGCGTATGTCCCACAAAATGGTACCAATAAAACCGTCACCTCATCCCGCAAAAAATGAGCCCCTACATAAGAAAATCTCTCAAAAAATTAAAAACTATAGCTCTCAGAACATGGACACATTAAAACATAATTTTTTTGTTTCAAAAATGCTATTATTGTGTAAAACTTTATTAAATGAGAAAAAGTATACATATTAGCAGTAACAATCTGCTCTATAAAAATGTCACTTGACTGAACCCCTCAGGTGAACGCTGTAAAAATAAATAAATAGAAACTGTGCTAAAACAACCAATTTTTTGGTCACCTTGCCCCATAAAGTGTTATAATGAATGATCAAAAAATCATATGTACCCAAAAATAGTACTAATAAAACTGGCACCTTATCCCCTAGTTTCCAAAATGGGGTCACTTCTTGGGAGTTTCTACTGTAAGGGTGCATCAGGGGGCTTCAAATGGGACATGGCATCTAAAAACCATGTGGAGTTCCTTTTCTTCTGCGCCCTGCCGTTGTCACGGCTGAGGATGGGGAAAACCCTCAGCCGTGCGATGCTCAGAAATGTCCGGTCGCTACTCGGCCAGGGCAACAGCATTAGGGAGCAGGTCACCTCCTATTGCGTCCCAAGCACTGACCCTGTCTCCTGTCCGCATGAGCCGACCATGATGGTGGGAGGACTCATACACTGGAACCTAATAGTCCCTGGAAGCCCTCAGGACGGCCCTGAACTAGGAGGAGGGTAAGACTACCTATTCCTCCTAGGCACGGAGGAATAGGGGTCTCACTGGCCAAGCAGCAGGGAGAAGGGGACGTGCACACAATAACATAAAACCAAGTGCACACATACACACATCACAGGAAACCGCATGCACAACATAGCAAGCTGCAATGGCACAGCACAGACTGCTACGCTGCCACATACATACTGTTGCCAGCGGCAACCACAGGTGAGGCAAATACCACAGCCCTCACCTGTGATTGACAACCAAACTAAACCGCTGACAACCGCATGCGGTACAGGAGTCACGGTCATAGCCATGGCCGTGACAGCCGTGTGCCCATACAGCAGTTTATGACCACATGTGGGGTGTTTCTGTAAACCGCAGAATCTGGGTAATAAATATTGAGTTTTGTTTGGCTGTTAACCATCGATGTGTTAAAGAAAAAATTGGATTAAAATGGAAAATCTGCCAAAAAAGTGAAATTTAAAAATGTTATCTCCATTTTCCTTTAATTCTTGTGGAACGCCTAAGGCCCCTTTCACACGAGCGAGTATTCCTCGTGGATGCGATGCGGGAGGTGAACGCATTGCACCCGCACTGAATACTGACCCATTCATTTCTATGGGGCTGTGCACACGAGCGGTGATTTTCACGCATCACTTTTGCATTGCGTGAAAATCGCAGCATGCTCCTCTTTGTGCGTTTTTCACGTAACGCAGGCCCCATAGAAATGAATGGGGTTGCGTGAAAATCGCAAGCATCCGCAAGCAAGTGCGGATGCGGTGCGATTTTCACGCACGGTTGCTAGGAGACGATTGGGATGGAGACCCGAACCTTATTATTTTCCCTTATAACATGGTTATAAGGGAAAATAATAGCATTCTGAATACAGAATGCATAGTAAAACAGGGCTGGAGGGGTTAAAAAAAATAAAAAATCATTTAACTCACCTTAATCCACTTGCTCGCGATGCCCGGCATCTCCGTCTGACTCTTTTACTGTATAGGACCTGTGGAGAGCATTACCAAAGTTTAAGGACCTGGGATGACGTCACTCCGGTCATCACATGGTACATCACATGATCTTTTACCATGGTGATTCACCATGGTAAAAGATCATGTGACGTACCATGTGATGACCAGAGTGACGTCATCCCAGGTCCTTAAACTATAGTTAATGCTCTCCACAGGTCCTATACAGTAAAAGAGTCAGACGGAGATGCCGGGCATCGCGAGCAAGTGGATTAAGGTGAGTTAAATGATTTTTTATTTTTTTTAACCCCTCCAGCCCTGTTTTACTATGCATTCTGTATTCAGAATGCTATTATTTTCCCTTATAACCATGTTATAAGGGAAAATAATACTATTTACAGAACACCGATCCCAAGCCCGAACTTCTGTGAAGAAGTTCGGGTTTGGGTACCAAACACGCGCGATTTTTCTCACGCGAGTGCAAAACGCATTACAATGTTTTGCACTCGCGCGGAAAAATCGCGGGTGTTCCCGCAACGCACCCGCACATTTTTCCGCAACGCCCGTGTGAAAGAGGCCTAAAGGGTGAACAAAGTTTGTAAAAACGGTTTTGAATACCTTGAGGGGTGTAGTTTCTACAATGGGGTCATTTATGGGGGTATCCACTATGTAGGCCCCACAAAGTGACTTCAGACCTGAACTGGTCCTTAAAAAGTGGGTTTTGGCAATTTTCTTAAAAATTTGAAGAATTGCTTCTAAACTTCTAAGCCTTCTAACGTCCTAAAAAAATAAAATGACATTTCCAAAATGATGCCAACATAAAGTAGACATATGGGGAATGTTAAGTAATAAATATTTTATGAGGTATCACTTTCTGTTTTAAAAGCAGAGAAATTGAAATTTAGAAAATTGCGAATTTTTCAAATTTCTGGGTAAATTTGGGATTTTTTCATAAATAAAGGTGAAATATTTTGACTCAAATTTATGACTATCATGAAGTACAATGTGTCACGAGAAAACAATCTCTGAATGACTTGGATAAATAAAGGCGTTCCAAAGTTATTACCACATAAAGTGAGATATTTCAGTTTTGCAAAATTAGGCCTGGTCAGGAAGGGGGCAAATGGCCCAGATGGCAAGTGGTTAAGTCATTTCCCTATCCACATTTGTTTGCAGAGCACTTGCCATGCTCTTAACCACATTTTGACGTTATTTGCAGCCCTCTAGCCCTTTCCATGACATTTTTACAGCGATTTTAGTGCTCAAAAGTTCGGGTCCCCATTGACTTTAATGGGGTTTGGGTTCAGTGTTAAGTTCGGGTCAAGTTCGGGTCCCGAACTCGAACTTTTTTCCGAAGTTCGGCCTAACCCCTCGAACCCGAACATCCAGGTGTCCGCTCAACTCTAATAATAAATCACTAACAATATATTACTGAATGTCCGCCAAGATTAACTAGATAGATACTACTGTACATTTATCCTTAGTACATGATCGATAGTACATGAATACACTGTGCCTCCTGAAAATAAATAATATAATTGAGTGTAATAAAAAATTTGGTATAGCCACTGAGTAACCCCACAGGCACCCACCTGCCGCAAGATTGACAGGACCAAGCATTTAGCCTAGCCCTAGCAACTTCCTGCCTTCACCACTGCAGAAATTAGCAGAGCAATGGCAGAAGCTCTACTTTGGCTTTGGAGAACTAACTGCGAGGGCACCACTACACTTCACTGCTTCGAAGCTGAAGGCGCTCTTCTGCCCTTGCTCAGCCAATTAAAAAATCGACAAAGGCAGGAAATTGTCAGGGCTGAGCTAAATGTCAGGCCACGTCAATGTTACGGCAGGGGGACACTCTTCACCTGCAGGGATAGTCCTGCTGATGAGAATAATACATTTGTTAGAATCAATTCACTCATCTTAAACTATGAGATCTCTATTGTATCACCTGCTCTTTTTTTTTTACTTATTTCTCACATGTTCAGTTCTATTCTTCAATTGCCACCAGCCCTACCTGTGACAGTTACAGGGAGAGAACTGCAGCAGAAAAGACACACCCCTTAAAAAAGGACACACCCATGAACTGCCAGCTTAAAATAAATCTAGCAGAGCAGCTGGAGCAATGAATTGGGATATCTTTGGATCCATGTGTGGTACAGAGCTGGTTATGGCTTTGTTAGAGAGAGATTGTCATGTACTAGATGTTTTTCATTATTTACTTTAATTATCGGTAACCCTTTTAATTTTCAAAATACTTTTGCTCCATGCTTCACACACAGGAAAGTTAGGAATGTGTAATCTCTTTTTATTTTACTATTTATACAGTAGTCTTAATTCCAGTGACACATTGCAGGCTACTAAAGCAGTTAGTTTAGTGATTTTGAGGGCCACAGATCTGATAATGGTATATTAAAGAGGTCCAGGGTTTTAATATCGATGCCAATCAGCTGTTTCAGAGTACTACAGAGTGCTTTGATTATTAGATCCATCCACTAATGCTGAAACAGCAGAATGTTGGGGATGTGGGATGTTGGACCCCTGCAGATCAGATATTGATGGCCTATCATGAGGATACAGTAGGTCATTGCAGTGTGCTGGGCTGCATGAGCGTGCATGAGTGTGGGTTGCCGGATGAGTGTTGTAGTAGTTGTACTCATGGTTCTGAAGCTCCGTGGGCCTATGGGCAGGGAGAAGAAAAATACATTGGTTCCGCTCAAGTTCCTGGGATCCTCCTGCCTCATGGCAGTCACGGCGCCCTTGGTGGTGTTGATTGTTTAACAGTGTGAGGCAGGGTCCCTGTTGTTGGGCAGTCAACACCTTGCGGTAAAAATGTAATGCAGTAAGCAATGAGGAGACAGTTATGCAGCAGAGCGGTTTCTTTACGGAAAAATTTAAATGCAAATAGCCCAGGACCAGCTGATGCTACACAGAAATGCAGTTTCCTCAGATGTTACCATTCTCACCGCTGCACAGGTAATCATAGGCCAAAAGCTGTCTCTTTAACCCCTATTTCACCTTAAGGACTTGGCCATTTTTTTTAAAATCTGACCAGTGTCACTTTAAGTGCTGATAACTTTAAAACACTTTGACTTATCCAGGCCATTCTGAGATTGTTTTTTCGTCACATATTGTACTTCTTGACACTGGTAAAATGAAGTTAAAAAAAAATCATTTTTATTTATTAAAAAATTCTAAATTTCCAAGTTTCAATTTCTCTACTTCTATAATACATAGTAATACCTTCAAAAATAGTTATTACTTTATATTCCCCATATGTCTACTTCATGTTTGGATCATTTTGTGAATGATATTTTATTTTTTGGGGATGTTACAAGGCTTAGAAGTTTAGAAGCAAATCTTGAAATTTTTCAGAAATTTTCAAAAACCTAATTTTTAGGGAAAGGTTCAGGTCTGAAGTCACCTTTCAAGGCTTACATAATAGAAACCACCCAAAAATGACCCTATTCTATAAACTACACCCCTCAAGGTATTCAAAACTAATTTGACAAACTTTGTTAACCCTTTAGGTGTTCCACAAGAATTAAAGTAAAATAGAGATACAATTTTAATCATTTTTTTCCCGTTACAAACCAAGGGTTAACAGCCAAACCAAACTCAATATTTATGGCCCTGATTCTGTAGTTTACAGAAACACCCCATATGTGGTCGTAAACTACTGTACAGTCACACGGCAGGGCGCAGAAGGAAAGGAATGCCATACGGTTTTTTGAAGGCAGATTTTGCTGGACTGCTTTTTTTGACACCATGTCCCATTTGAAGCCCCCCTGATGCACCCCTAGAGTAGAAACTCCATAAAAGTGACCCATCTAAGAAACTACACCTCTCAAGGTATTCAAAACTGATTTTACAAACGTCGTAAACGCTTTGGTGTTCCACAAGAATTTATGGAACATAGAGTTACAATTTAAAAATTTCACTTTTTTGGCAGATTTTCCATGTTAATATTTTTTTTTACTTTTAAAAAGCAAGGGTTAACAGCCAAAGAAAACTCAATATTTATGTCCCTGATTCTGTAGTTTACAGAAACACCCCATATGTGGTCGTAAACTACTGTACGGGCACACGGCAGGGCGCAGAAGGAAGGGAATGCCATACGGTTTTTGGAAGGCAGATTTTGCTGGACTGTTTTTTTTTACACCATGTCCCATTTGAAGCCCCGCTGATGCAACCCTAGAGTAGAAACTCCATAAAAGTGACCCTATCTAAGAAAATACACCCCTCAAGGTATTCAAAACAGATTTTACAAACATCATTAACCCTTTAGGTGTTCCACAAGAGTTATTGGCAAATGGAGATGAAATTTCAAAATTTCAATTTTTTGGCAAATTTTCCATTTTAATCCATTTTTCCCAGTAACAAAGCAAGGGGTTAACAGCCAAACAAAACTCAATATTTATGGCCCTGATTCTGTAGTTTGCAGAAACACCCCATATGTGGTCGTAAACAGCTGTACAAGCACACGGCAGGGTGCAGAAGGAAAGGAATGCCATACGGTTTTTGGAAGTCAGATTTTGCTGGACTGTTTTTTTTTACACCATGTCCCATTTGAAGCCCCCCTGATGCACCTCTAAAGTATAAACTCCAAAAAAATTGCCCCATTTTAGAAACTACGGGATAGGGTGGCAGTATTGTTGGTACTAATTTAGGGTACATATGATTTTTAGTTGCTCTATATTACACTTTTTGTGAGGCAAGATAACAAAAAATTGCTGTTTTGGCACCGTTTTTTTTTTTTTGTTATTTACAACATTCATCTGACAGGTTAGATTATGTGATATTTTTATAGACCAGGTTGTCACGGACGCGGCGATACCTAATATGTATACTTTTTTTTATTTATGTAAGTTTTACACAATGATTTCTTTTTTGAAGCAAAGAAAATCATGTTTTAGTGTTTCCATAGTCTGAGAGCCATAATTTTTTCAGTTTTTGGGCGATTACCTTGGGTAGGGTATGATTTTTGCGGGATGAGATGACGGTTTTATTGACACTATTTTGGGGTGCGTGTGACTTTTTGATCGCTTACTATTACACTTTTTGTGATGTAAGGTGACAAAAAATGGTTTATTTAGCACAGTTTTTATTTTACATTTTTTACGGTGTTCATCAGAGGGGTTAGGTCATGTGGTATTTTTATAGAGCCGGTCGATACGGACGCGGCGATACCTAATATGTATACTTTTTTTTTATGTAAGTTTTACACAATAATATCATTTTTGAAACAAAAAAAAATCATGTTTTAGT
The DNA here is from genome assembly GCF_905171765.1 of Bufo bufo. NCBI lineage: Eukaryota > Metazoa > Chordata > Amphibia > Anura > Bufonidae > Bufo > Bufo bufo. The sequence goes on along the minus strand of NC_053397.1, from coordinate 82,979,038 downwards.
GTCTCCATATTCTGAGAGCGATAGTTTTTTCAGTTTTTGGGCTATTATCATAGGTAGGGTCTCATTTTTTGCGGGATGAGATGACGGTTAGATTGGCACTATCTTGGGGTGCATATGACTTTTTGATTGCTTGCTATTACACTTTTTGTGATGTAAGGTGACAAAAAATGGTTTATTTAGCACAGTTTTTATTTTTTATTTTTTACGGTGTTCATCTGAGGGGTTAAGTCATGTGATATTTTTATAGACCGGTTGATACGAACGCAGCGATACCAAATATGTATACTTTTTTTTTATTTATGTAAGTTTTACACAATAACAGCTTTTTTAAAACAAAAAAAAATGATGTTTTAGTGTCTCCATATTCTGAGCCATATTTTTTTTTTTTTTGGGCGATTGTCTCAGGTAGGGGCTCATTTTTTGCGGGATGAGGTGACGGTTCGATTGGTACTATTTTGGTGGGCCAACGCCTTTTTGATCGCTCGCTGTTGTACTTTTTGTGATGTAAGGTGACAAAAAAATTGTTTATTTAGCACAGTTTTTAATTTTTACGGTGTTCATCTGAGGGGTTAGGTCATGTGATATGTTTATAGAGCCGGTCGATATGGACACAGCGATACCTAATATGTATACTTTACTTTATTTGGGGAAAATGACGTTTTTGTTTATTTTTACTTGAAACTTTTAATTTTTTGGGGGGAAAACTTTATTTTTTCAACTTTTTTTTTCACTTTATTTTTTGTACCACTTTTGGACTGGTCTAATCCTTTACAATGCATTCCAATACTGTATTGGAATGCATTGGCTGTATGAGTAATACTGTGTGTATTACTCATACAGCTTCCGGCCTGTGACATCCATGGGGCTGGATCTCACAGGCTTGTCACCGGAAGGCTGCGCAATGCCTTCCTTAGGCATCGCGCTACCTTCCATGCCATCGGGTCCCCCCTACAGCCGCATGGGGACCCGATGGCACTGCCACACGCCGCCGCAAACCGCAGGTAAAGCCGCAAACCGCAGGTCTGAATTGACCTGCGGTTTGCGGCGATCACCGACACGGGGGGGTCACGGGACCCCCCACCTATAGCCAAGGTGCCTGCTCAATGATTTGAGCAGGCACCGGGTTCCGATCACAGCCCGCCGGGCGGCGGTGATCGGAAATACACATGACGTACCGGTACGTCATGGGTCTTTAAGGACTCGGGAACCATGCCGTACCGGTACGTCATGGGTCCTTAATTGGTTAAAATATTTGAGGCGATCTGTCTTACTCTGCAGTTTGCTAAATTACTTGTATCTTAGCATCCAGATGTGGGGTATAATACTTTATAAACCAAAAAGGGCATTCAGCTCAGCAGCAGGCAAACACTTCTGCAACATTATTTGAACAGGTTGCTAATCCACTCTTCTATATCAGGATGTGGAGATATACACAGGTGGGGTCAAACTATGTGGAGTGTGCTTATCTAGTGATGGCTAAAAATATTCATATTCATATGCAGGTATTACATATTAAAGCATATACCTTTTGTTAACCTCCGGCAGTTTGTAATTTATGCTGACTCTTGGAGCAGGATGCTGCATCATCACTATACAAATCCTGGAATTTCCCTTTAAGATATCCCTATTTCCAGATAAATTACAATACACTGATCTTTTTCATGCATTGTCCTGCTTTTTTTTTATCATGTTTTATATAATACTTGTCATTGTTTCTACTTTAGAAAACGAAATAATGCAAATTTTTAGAGGCGAAATAAAATTGTATCAGATGCAGTTGAGCTATTTCAAGTTTCTAGTACGCTTGCTGCTATCAGACTTTCTGAACTGTTATTTGTAATGTACAATTTTTTTCTACATCTAATTTGTCCTTTTTTTTGGGCTAGCAAGGACACAGTTGAGGTCCGGGAATAGCAGGAAGAGATTTCCCTTGCTTTAGATGAATGTGTCAGCTGAGTTGTGGTGAGATTTGCTATTTGCCGCAGGCTTCGCTTGGAAGGTCCAGTGCAACACACTGGCTAATTTAATCTGGCATTTCCTTGAAAACCGTCCCTTTGTTCAAGACTATACTAGACTGTCTAACAATGCTTACAGGGTCTCTAATTTAGTGTTCTGAATTATGTAACATCTTCATTTTATGCATTAAATGAACAGAGACGACAGCTCAGAATCCTGCTTTGAAAAGAAGTGATAAATCAATGCGCAGGATATAGATTGACCTTTGTGATATGATGGACTTTGCTAGTTGCTCAATATTACAAATGCATTCATTATGTATATTACTTATATTGTAGTAGCCATGTGGCTGGGGAGTTGGAGAGTCTCAGATGATTGGAGTTGTATTGACATGAAACGTAACAATTTAATGTTTCATATATATTGGTATAAGTCTTTAAGAATGTATTGTATGTGAACTGGGGAACAGATGAAATCTGATCTGGCATATGCTTCCGTAAACTAGCTCTAGGATACATTGTTAAACCTTTCTTTTTGCTCTATAGAAAAGCATAGTGGACTACTCTGTTTTATACACAGGCATCCAGTGAAAATACTTACATACTGTGCAGTGTATGTTTTTAATATGGCATTCCATGGGTTACATATATCACTGTAATCCTAGTGGCATACAACGGAGGTATACAATAAAGGAAACTCTGCTTAAATATACTTCTAATGTATGATTTAGTTGTATTGTTAGTGCACCCTTAGAACTTTTCATTTGACATAATTTTAAGATATTTAGCATCATGACAATATCCTGGATACAACCAGCCTGTCAAGCCTTCATAATAACCGCTAGCTACTGTGGAATAAATCAGAATTGGGCCATAATCTTCTACAGCTAATGAAGACCCCCACACACACACTGAAAACAGCACCCATGGGTGCTCTTTAACCTAATAGTATTTATTTTATGCACTTATATAACGCTACTATATTCGGTAACGCTTTACAGACATTAGCATCAGGCTGTCCCCAATGGGGCTCACAATCTAAATTCTCTATCTGTATATCTTTGGAGTGTGGGAGGAAGCTTGAATACCCGGGGGAAACCCATGCAAACACGGGGAGAACATACAAACTTGATGCAGATGTTCTCCTTGGGCCACAGCAGTGCAAGGCAATAGTGCTTACCACTGAGCCACAGCGCTGCCCTGTTTTTTTTTATGTAAGTACTGTAAGCACAAAATTCATCACAGTGTACCACACAAGTGACATTAAAGTCAAAATTTGTTCAAGGACACCGTAATGGTCACTGCAGGATCTATCATATGACTACTGGTTTTACCTATAAATTATATATTTGTTTTTATCTATTTTACGTGTTTTTAAATGTTGTGTACAGATGAGCAATTTAAAAATTCTCTTCTCCATTCTCATTCACTAAAAATGTTCAACCTGGTGAATCTATGTTGCCATCTCTACTACTGTGGACATGCATAACACTCAAAAGAAGCTGCTGACTAGCTCTCTTCCAAGAGAAATGAAGCAGTGTCTGTAGTGCCACCTAGCAGATGAATCCACCATATAGTCAATGTCTGACCTTTTAATAAGCTTTGACAAAGGATATTAGTCAAACCAAAATCCTTCTGTAAAGGAAAAAGGAACCCAACTGCAGACAGCTGTTTCAGGGTTCTTCTTACCCATCATCAGTCCAAAGCAAGAACTCAGAAACAGTTGGTTTCAGTTGGTTTCCCTTTTATTTTTGGAGAAAGCTCTTGGTTTAGCTAATATTCTTTGTCATGTTGCAAAACACATTAACGGTTAGACACTGACCAAACGTTAACTACCTCTGCTAAGTGGTACTACATAGATAGCTTTCTTTCAATGGAAGACAACTAATCTGCATATCCTTTATCCCAGGAAGCATTGCCTGGTCTATAACACTTCCTACTCCAGTTCTGGTGCTCTCCACAAGCAGAAAAAGTAACCTTTGTAAGTTCCACTATATTATATTTGATATTAAAGTCTTGTATTTATTTATTTTCTATGCATAGTTGATTTATGAATAAGAACTGATGGGGCCATACTATGATTTATGTGCCTTTGGAAAATTTGAAACAAAGAAGTTGTTTTCGAATGATTTCTTTTTTATGCTGATTTGTTAACTATAAGTTAAATGCTATTGTTATTTCAAATATGAATGTATTTTGGTTGGAGACAAGTCATTTGATCTGGAAATAGTGATTATTCTTCAGCATTTGACCTCATCACTTTCACATGGAAGATAATTTCAGTGACTGGGGTTGATGTGGAATACTCTTTACATCAGATAGACAACCACTGAGGCATGCCATTTGTCTGAAGGAGCATCACTCCATCTCTATTAGTGTTTCCAGCGACAGTTGATCTACAATAATTCAGTGCTGGATCATTTGGTGACTTTTTTTCCCCTTAACTATTCATTAAAAGCAAAAAGCTAAGTAAACATAGGAGGTGTAGAAAAATGAATATTGCATATTGGCTGATATGAAAACTCGCACATATATCTACTTTATTTAAATGTGTTTAGTAGCTACGCTTTATACTGTAGCAAACTAGGATTGGCAGATGCAAATAGATCTTTTAGTCAGGAAAATCAATGAGTTTTGTGCTTAAAGTCCACGTGCTCTGTGGAAGGCTGCATCTAATTTATGAGGCTCATGTTTCGTCATAAATTAGGCTTAGCTCTCAAAGTCTGTGCCCCTAAACTGAAATCTATGGCACCTCCTAGCTGGCGTAAATTTCAGTCTTTTATACCAGTGTTCAGGCCACTGGCCCCTCCTTGCCCTCGCAACTACCCCTTTTTTAGATAGTGGCGATGGCGGCAGGGAAACATACATTTATTAATTATATTATTAGAATTATTGGTATTGAAAAGGGTTAAAAAAACTTTGGGCTGGAAATTGGTATCGTATATCACATGACCATGAAGATTACTGGATTTTCCAATGTGGATCATAAGTAGAGTTGAGCAAACACCTGGATGTTCGGGTTCGAGAAGTTCGGCCGAACTTCCCGGAAATGTTCGGGTTCGGGATCCGAACCCGACCCGAACTTCGTCCCGAACCCGAACCTCATTGAAGTCAATGGGGACCCGAACTTTTCGGCACTAAAATGGCTGTAAAACAGCCCAGGAAAGAGCTAGAGGGCTGCAAAAGGCAGCAACATGTAGGTAAGTCCCCTGCAAACAAATGTGGATAGGGAAATGAATTAAAATAAAAATAAAAAAAATAAAAATTAACCAATATCAATTGGACAGAGGTCCCATAGCAGAGAATCTGGCTTCACGTCAGCAGAGAATCAGTCTCTTCATGCCATAGCAAAGAATCTGGCTTCATGTCAGCAGAGAATCAGTCTCTTCATGCCATAGCAGAGAATCTGGCTTCATGTCAGCACAGAATCAGTCTTCATGTCATAGCAGAGAATCAGGCTTCACGTCACCAACCACTGGAACAGGCCACTGTCACACATTTAGGCCCCGGCACCCAGACAGAGGAGAGAGGTCCCGTAACAGAGAATCTGGCCTTATGTCAGCGCAGAATCAGTCTTCATGTCATAGCAGAGAATCAGGCTTCACGTCACCCACCACTGGAACAGGCCACTGTCAAATATTTAGGCCCCGGCACCCAGACAGAGGTGAGAGGTCCCGTAACAGAGAATCTGGCCTTATGTCAGCACAGAATCTGTCTTCATGTCATAGCAGAGAATCAGGCTTCACGTCACCCACCACTGGAACAGGCCACTGTCACACATTTAGGCCCAGGCACCCAGGCAGAGGAGAGCGGTCCCGTAACAGAGAATCTGGCCTTATGTCAGCGCAGAATCTGTATTCATGTCATAGCAGAGAATCAGGCTTCACGTCACCCACCACTGGAACAGGCCACTGTCACACATTTAGGCCCCGGCACCCAGACAGAGGAGAGCGGTCCCGTAACAGAGAATCTGGCCTTATGTCAGCGCAGAATCTGTCTTCATGTCATAGCAGAGAATCAGGCTTCACGTCAGCCACCACTGGAACAGGCCACTGTCACACATTTAGGCCCAGGCACCCAGGCAGAGGAGAGAGGTCCCGTAACAGAGAATCTGGCCTTATGTCAGCACAGAATCTGTCTTCATGTCATAGCAGAGAATCAGGCTTCACGTCACCCACCACTGGAACAGGCCACTGTCACACATTTAGGCCCAGGCACCCAGGCAGAGGAGAGAGGTCCCGTAACAGAGAATCTGGCCTTATGTCAGCGCAGAATCTGTATTCATGTCATAGCAGAGAATCAGGCTTCACGTCACCCACCACTGGAACAGGCCACTGTCACACATTTAGGCCCCGGCACCCAGACAGAGGAGAGCGGTCCCGTAACAGAGAATCTGGCCTTATGTCAGCGCAGAATCTGTCTTCATGTCATAGCAGAGAATCAGGCTTCACGTCAGCCACCACTGGAACAGGCCACTGTCACACATTTAGGCCCAGGCACCCAGGCAGAGGAGAGAGGTCCCGTAACAGAGAATCTGGCCTTATGTCAGCGCAGAATCTGTCTTCATGTCATAGCAGAGAATCAGGCTTCACGTCAGCCACCACTGGAACAGGCCACTGTCACACATTTAGGCCCCGGCACCCAGACAGAGGAGAGCGGTCCCGTAACAGAGAATCTGGCCTTATGTCAGCGCAGAATCTGTCTTCATGTCATAGCAGAGAATCAGGCTTCACGTCACCCACCACTGGAACAGGCCACTGTCACACATTTAGGCCCCGGCACCCAGACAGAGGAGAGAGGTCCCGTAACAGAGAATCTGGCCTTATGTCAGCGCAGAATCAGTCTTCATGTCATAGCAGAGAATCAGGCTTCACGTCACCCACCACTGGAACAGGCCACTGTCACACATTTAGGCCCCGGCACCCAGACAGAGGAGAGCGGTTCCGTAACAGAGAATCTGGCCTTATGTCAGCGCAGAATCTGTCTTCATGTCATAGCAGAGAATCAGGCTTCACGTCACCCACCACTGGAACAGGCCACTGTCACACATTTAGGCCCCGGCACCCAGACAGAGGAGAGCGGTCCCGTAACAGAGAATCTGGCCTTATGTCAGCGCAGAATCTGTCTTCATGTCATAGCAGAGAATCAGGCTTCACGTCACCCACCACTGGAACAGGCCACTGTCACACATTTAGGCCCAGGCACCCAGGCAGAGGAGAGAGGTCCCGTAACAGAGAATCTGGCCTTATGTCAGCGCAGAATCTGTATTCATGTCATAGCAGAGAATCAGGCTTCACGTCACCCACCACTGGAACAGGCCACTGTCACACATTTAGGCCCCGGCACCCAGACAGAGGAGAGCGGTCCCGTAACAGAGAATCTGGCCTTATGTCAGCGCAGAATCTGTCTTCATGTCATAGCAGAGAATCAGGCTTCACGTCAGCCATCACTGGAACAGGCCACTGTCACACATTTAGGCCCAGGCACCCAGGCAGAGGAGAGCGGTCCCGTAACAGAGAATCTGGCCTTATGTCAGCGCAGAATCTGTATTCATGTCATAGCAGAGAATCAGGCTTCACGTCACCCACCACTGGAACAGGCCACTGTCACACATTTAGGCCCCGGCACCCAGACAGAGGAGAGCGGTCCCGTAACAGAGAATCTGGCCTTATGTCAGCGCAGAATCTGTCTTCATGTCATAGCAGAGAATCAGGCTTCACGTCACCCACCACTGGAACAGGCCACTGTCACACATTTAGGCCCAGGCACCCAGGCAGAGGAGAGCGGTCCCGTAACAGAGAATCTGGCCTTATGTCAGCGCAGAATCTGTATTCATGTCATAGCAGAGAATCAGGCTTCACGTCACCCACCACTGGAACAGGCCACTGTCACACATTTAGGCCCAGGCACCCAGGCAGAGGAGAGCGGTCCCGTAACAGAGAATCTGGCCTTATGTCAGCGCAGAATCTGTATTCATGTCATAGCAGAGAATCAGGCTTCACGTCACCCACCACTGGAACAGGCCACTGTCACACATTTAGGCCCCGGCACCCAGACAGAGGAGAGGTTCATTCAACTTTGGGTTGCCCCGCAATATAATGGTAAAATGAAATTAAAAATAGTATTGAATGAGGAAGTGCCCTGGAGTAGAATAATATATTGTTAAGGGGAGGTAGTTAATATCTAATCTGCACAAGGGATGGACAGGTCCTGTGGGATCCATGCCTGGTTCATTTTTATGAACGTCAGCTTGTCCACATTGGCTGTAGACAGGCGGCTGCGTTTGTCTGTAATGACGCCCCCTGCCGTGCTGAATACACGTTCAGACAAAACGCTGGCCGCCGGGCAGGCCAGCACCTCCAAGGCATAAAAGGCTAGCTCTGGCCACGTGGACAATTTGGAGACCCAGAAGTTGAATGGGGCCGAACCATCAGTCAGTACGTGGAGGGGTGTGCACAGGTACTGTTCCACCATGTTAGTGAAATGTTGCCTCCTGCTAACACGTTCCGTATCAGGTGGTGGTGCACTTAGCTGTGGCGAGTTGAAAAAACTTTTCCACATCTCTGCCATGCTAACCCTGCCATCAGAGGAGCTGGGCATGACACAGCTGCGTTGGCGACCTCTTGCTCCTCCTCTGCCTTCGCCTTGGGCTTCCACTGGTTCCCCTGTGACATTTGGGAATGCTCTCAGTAGCGCGTCTACCAACGTGCGCTTGTACTCGCGCATCTTCCTATAACGCTCCAGTGTAGGAAGTAAGGTGGGCACATTGTCTTTGTACCGGGGATCCAGCAGGGTGGCAACCCAGTAGTCTGCACACGTTAAAATGTGGGCAACTCTGCTGTCATTGCGCAGGCACTGCAGCATGTAGTCGCTCATGTGTGCCAGGCTGCCCAGAGGTAAGGACAAGCTGTCCTCTGTGGGAGGCGTATCGTCATCGTCCTGTGTTTCCCCCCAGCCACGCACCAGTGATGGGCCCGAGCTGCTTTGGGTGCCACCCCGCTGTGAACATGCTTCATCCTCATCCTCCTCCACCTCCTCCTCATCCTCGTCCTCCTCGTCCTCCAGTAGTGGGCCCTGTCTGGCCACATTTGTACCTGGCCTCTGGTGTTGCAAAAAACCTCCCTCTGAGTCACTTTGAAGAGACTGGCCTGAAAGTGCTAAAAATGACCCCTCTTCCTCCTCTTCCTCCTGGGCCACCTCCTCTTCCATCATCGCCCTAAGTGTTTTCTCAAGGAGACATAGAAGTGGTATTGTAGCGCTGATAACGGCGTCATCGCCACTGTCCATGTTGGTGGAGTACTCGAAACAGCGCAACAGGGCACACAGGTCTCGCATGGAGGCCCAGTCATTGGTGGTGAAGTGGGTCTGATGCGCAGTGCGACTGACCCGTGCGTGCTGCAGCTGAAACTCCACTATGGCCTGCTGCTGCTCGCACAGTCTGTCCAGCATATGCAAGGTGGAGTTCCACCTGGTGGGCACGTCGCATATGAGGCGGTGAGCGGGAAGGCCGAAGTTACGCTGTAGCGCAGACAGGCGAGCAGCGGCAGGGTGTGAACGCCGGAAGCGCGAACAGACGGCCCGCACTTTATGCAGCAGCTCTGACATGTCCGGGTAGTTGCGAATGAACTTCTGCACCACCAAATTCAGCACATGCGCCAGGCAAGGGATGTGCGTCAAACAGGCTAGTCCCAGAGCTGCAACGAGATTTCGCCCATTATCGCACACCACCAGGCCGGGCTTGAGGCTCACCGGCAGCAACCACTCGTCGGTCTGTTGTTCTATACCCCGCCACAACTCCTGTGCGGTGTGGGGCCTGTCCCCCAAACATATGAGTTTCAGAATGGCCTGCTGACGTTTACCCCGTGCTGTGCTGAAGTTGGTGGTGAAGGTGTGTGGCTGACTGGATGAGCAGGTGGAAGAAGAGGAGGAGGAAGCTGAGTAGGAGGAGGAGGAGACAGGAGGCAAAGAATGTTGCCCTGCGATCCTTGGCGGCGGAAGGACGTGCGTCAAATAGCTCTCCGCCTGGGGCCCAGCCGCCACTACATTTACCCAGTGTGCAGTTAGGGAGATATAGCGTCCCTGGCCGTGCTTACTGGTCCACGTATCTGTGGTTAGGTGGACCTTGCCACAGATGGCGTTGCGTAGTGCACACTTGATTTTATCGGACACTTGTTTGTGCAGGGAAGGCACGGCTCTCTTAGAGAAGTAGTGGCGGCTGGGAACAACATACTGTGGGACAGCAAGTGACATGAGCTGTTTGAAGCTGTGTGTGTCCACCAGCCTAAATGACAGCATTTCATAGGCCAGTAGTTTAGAAATGCTGGCATTCAGGGCCAGGGATCGAGGGTGGCTAGGTGAGAATTTACGCTTTCTCTCAAATGTTTGTGAGATGGAGAGCTGAACGCTGCCGTGTGACATGGTTGAGATGCTTGGTGACGCAGGTGGTGGTGTTGGTGGTACATCCCATGTTTGCTGGGCGGCAGGTGCCAACGTTCCTCCAGAGGCGGAGGAAGAGGCCGAGGCGGCGGCAGCAGCAGCAGAAGAGGCCGAGGCGGCAGCAGCAGAAGATGTAGCAGGGGGAGCCTGAGTAACTTCCTTGTTTTTAAGGTGTTTACTCCACTGCAGTTCATGCTTTGCATGCAGGTGCCTGGTCATGCAGGTTGTGCTAAGGTTCAGAACGTTAATGCCTCGCTTCAGGCTCTGATGGCACGGCGTGCAAACCACTCGGGTCTTGTCGTCAGCACATTGTTTGAAGAAGTGCCATGCCAGGGAACTCCTTGAAGCTGCCTTTGGGGTGCTCGGTCCCAGATGGCGGCGGTCAGTAGCAGGCGGAGTCTCTTGGCGGCGGGTGTTCTGATTTTTCCCACTGCTCCCTCTTTTGCTACGCTGTTGGCTCGGTCTCACCACTGCCTCTTCCTCCGAACTGTGAAAGTCAGTGGCACGACCTTCATTCCATGTGGGGTCTAGGACCTCATCGTCCCCTGCATCGTCTTCCACCCAGTCTTGATCCCTGACCTCCTGTTCAGTCTGCACACTGCAGAAAGACGCAGCAGTTGGCACCTGTGTTTCGTCATCATCAGAGACGTGCTGAGGTGGTATTCCCATGTCCTCATCATCAGGAAAAATAAGTGGTTGTGCGTTAGTGCATTCTATCTCTTCCACCCCTGGGGAAGGGCTAGGTGGATGCCCTTGGGAAACCCTGGCAGCAGAGTCTTCAAACAGCATAAGAGACTGCTGCATAACTTGAGGCTCAGACAGTTTCCCTGATATGCATGGGGGTGATGTGACAGACCGATGGGCTTGGTTTTCATGCGCCATCTGTCCGCTTTCTGCAGAAGACTGGGTGGGAGATAATGTGAACGTGCTGGATCCACTGTCGGCCACCCAATTGACTAATGCCTGTACCTGCTCAGGCCTTACCATCCTTAGAACGGCATTGGGCCCCACCAAATATCGCTGTAAATTCTGCTGGCTACTGGGACCTGAGGTAGTTGGTTCACTAGGACGTGTGGCTGTGGCAGAACGGCCACGTCCTCTCCCAGCACCAGAGGGTCCACTAACACCACCACGACCATGTCCACGTCCGCGTTCGCGTCCCTTATTAGATGTTTTCCTCATTGTTCCCGTTCACCACAATTTTGAGAATGGCAAATTTGGGAATGCTTTTTCAACCCAGAACAAAAAGTCTGCTTTTACGGTCACTACAAATAACTTGACCAGCTAAAACTGTGCAGATTTGGTTGAATAGAGATGTGAGACCTGTTTTTTTTTGCGCTGTGTGACAGTGATAGGTTTAATCACAGAATGACACTTCTATCAGCACGCTAGCGTGTGTCTTAGGTTTTTCTGAATGACACTATCAATACCTTCAATGTAAGTGTTTCTTTTTGGGATAGATTTCAAGTAGGCCTCAAATACCACAAACTAGTTATTTTCAGAATGGCAAATTTGGGAATGCTTTTTCAACCCAGAACAAAAAGTCTGCTTTTACGGTCACTACAAATAACTTGACCAGCTAAAACTGTGCAGATTTGGTTGAATAGAGATGTGAGACCTGTTTTTTTTTGCGCTGTGTGACAGTTATAGGTTTAATCACAGAATGACACTTCTATCAGCACGCTAGCGTGTGTCTTAGGTTTTTCTGAATGACGCTATCAATACCTTCAATGTAAGATTTTCTTTTTGGGATAGATTTCAAGTAGGCCTCAAATACCACAAACTAGTTATTTTGAGAATGGCAAATTTGGGAATGCTTTTTCAACCCAGAACAAAAAGTCTGCTTTTACGGTCACTACAAATAACTTGACCAGCTAAAACTGTGCAGATTTGGTTGAATAGAGATGTGAGACCTGTTTTTTTTTGCGCTGTGTGAGTTATAGGTTTAATCACAGAATGACACTTCTATCAGCACGCTAGCGTGTGTCTTAGGTTTTTCTGAATGACACTATCAATACCTTCAATGTAAGATTTTCTTTTTGGGATAGATTTCAAGTAGGCCTCAAATACCTCAAACTAGTTATTTTCAGAATGGCAAATTTGGGAATGCTTTTTCAACCCAGAACAAAAAGTCTGCTTTTACGGTCACTACAAATAACTTGACCAGCTAAAACTGTGCAGATTTGGTTGAATAGAAATGTCAGGTCTATTTTTTAGGCGCTGGGTGACAGGCTCAACTTGCCCCTGATGTAATATATGGCCAAAAAATAACCACACTGTTGATGGTTAAATGCACTTGGGTGACACAGGCTCAGCCTGCACCAGATGTAGTATACGGCCAAAAAATAACCAGACTGTTGATGGTTAAATGCACTTCTTTGACACAGGCTCAGCCTGCAGCTAATGTAGTATATGGCCAAAAAATAACCAGACTGTTGATGGTTAAATGCACTTCGGTGACACAGGCTCAGCCTGCAGCTGATGTAGGATATAGCACAAAATAACCACACTATCGATGGTTAAATACACTTGGTGATAGCTCGTGCTGGCGCACCACAAGTCACAAAATGGCCGCCGATCACCCCAGAAAAAAAGTGATCTAAAAACGCTCTGGGCAGCCTCAAAAAAGTGAGCAAGTCAATAATAGCACTTCAATGATCCACAGCTGCAGATCGATCACAGAATGAAGTCTTTTGGAGGAGTTAATCTGCCTAATCTCGCCCTAACGTCGCAGCTGCAACCTCTCCCTATACTGATCATAGCAGAGTGACGTGCGGCGCTACGTGACTCCAGCTTAAATAGAGGCTGGGTCACATGGTGCACTGGCCAATCACAGCCATGCCAATAGTAGGCATGGCTGTGATGGCCTCTTGGGCCAAGTAGTATGACGCTTGTTGATTGGCTGCTTTGCAGCCTTTCAAAAAGCGCCAAGAAAGCGCCGAACACCGAACCCGAACCCGGACTTTTACGAAAATGTTCGGGTTCGGGTCCGTGTCACGGACACCCCAAAATTCGGTACGAACCCGAACTATACAGTTCGGGTTCGCTCATCCCTAATCATAAGCTCATTTTGGATTACATTTGAAACGTGAAATCATGTTTTACTACTTAAGTGTACAGGATCCCAACCCATTGTGTCTACATGAAGACATTTGTAATTGGTTCCTTTAGACTTAATCTGAAATGAAGTGAACAGGGTTTAACCCTTTGTTTTTGCAATTAATGTGAGACCATGTTTTGTCACTAATATAAACAGGGGCGGACTGGGAACTTAAAGTGGCCCTGTTTTGTGGTTGGGTCCAAATTGATGGAAGGCAGGGCCAGCAATACCATATTGTGGCACATTATACCCCCCAACAGAGCCAAAAACCACAGTCCATCACAAAATACTGCCAGCAGCACAAAATACATCCCCAAAAACTTCCACTGGCAAACTGTGATGAGGGCCCAGCTGGCCCTCTGGGCATTGGCCCACTGGGAAATGTCCCTGTAAGGTCTATGGCCAATCCGCCCCTGGATATGAACAAGGTCCTAACCCACTGTATCTATGTGGTGATATTTACTCCTTATTTCGGTTTTATATCTGAAAGGTGGAGTCATGCTTTGTTATTAATGTGAATGGTGTCCTAATCCGGTGCCGCTGTGTGGAGACGCTCATAATTTGCTTCCTTGAGGTTAGAGTTGAAATGTAAATGCTATTGTCACAGGGCGCCGGCAGCGTGCTTCTTCTCTCCTGTGCAGCCGGCGCCATGGGATGACACGGCAGCAGACACGCATGCAGTGTCCTGTTGTAGCGCCGAGCGAGGAGCCGCTCGGCGTCTTGGTTGCCGGGGTAATGGGGGGCGGAGCGCTCCCGGCCAAGCGCTTTCTCTCTGTGTGGCTGGTGTTCCCGTTCCTATAGTTATGCCTAAGGGGCTGAGCGCCGAGCTGGCCGCTCGGCGCTCGGCTACAGACAAGGGTGGGAGGTCATGTGACCTCGGCCACATCACATGACCTCTGCTCTTCAGTATATAAACAGGCAACCTGCTAGCCACAGGTTGCCTGTGATTAATTGTCCAAGGCTATTTGTTACTGTGTTCCCTGTGCTATCTGGATTTGACCCGTGCCTGTTTTTGACCCGCTACTGCTTGCTCTTAAGTTCCTGACATGACCTCTTGGCTTGACCTTCGGCTTGTGACCTGACCTGTTCTTGTTCATTCCTGTGGTACTTAATTACTCTCCTGGTATTTTACCCTGGCTTCTCCTGACTATTCTCTGCCTTCTCCATTTGTACTTTGTCGCTCTCTTGGTATTGACTCGGTCCATTCACTATTCGTTGTTTGTCTTGTCTGTCCTCCCAGCACGTATTCTAAGCTAGGGACTGCCGTCCAGTTGTCCCCTGTCATTAGGACTTGCGAGGCAAGTAGGCAGGGCCAGGGGGGAGGGTGGAGCGCAGTGGTCATTATCCTTCCCCCATGTGTGTGCGTGTACGTGAACGTGACAGCTATGTTTCATTGCCAATGTGAATAAAGACCCAACCTAATGTGCATTTATGATAATATTTAGAATGTGTATAATTACTGAGTAATGTATTTTGCCATTGACTGTATATATTTAATGCTTAGTATATATTTATGTATGTATTTTAAATTATTTGCATTTATTTTTGTGATTGATGTTTTTACATTCCTATGTGTGGTGGGTGGAATGCGCAAACCTGTTACCATATAGAGAAACAATATCTCATTTTGAAATGAATGGCTCACCTAACTGATAGATGGAAGAAAATCCATATTATTTTAGCTGCTGGGCCCGCAACGTGTCTGTGGACTGGGATTACTTCTTGATGTGCTGCATTTTTATGAATTTTATTGTGTCATTTTTATTTTATCAGTGTTATGTATACTTATTATTTTTTTTCCGCATGTTTTGTATTTCATGTGATTAAATATAGTTGAAATGTATGATTGGAGCTCTTCACCAATATGTCATTTTGTTTATTTCAAGATCAGAGTCATGATCGAAATGCGTTGGAAATAATACAGCATAAGCCAGTGGAATTTTTAAAAGCATTATTAAAGATGGAATGTTTTTGTTCTGTGTACTGGACAACTTTTTGTCTCTAGTTCGTGCACGGGAGCTATTTCAATTTGCACGAATATACCTCCTGCAATGTTAATAGCCTAAAAGATAGCAGTGATGCCACATTGGGTCTGAGTGAGGAGGATGATCATAGATACTGCTTTGTCCTTTAGCTGATGACTGCTACGAGATTAGTTGGTGATCTTACCTGGGTCATAGGTAATAAATACAGTGGCTCACATGGGACTTAACAAGAAACAAAATGCTGGTTATCTAGAAACAGTTTTCACAAATGACCACTAGATGGTGCTAAAAAAACATGAATACAAAAAGAACATATACAGATAACTGCTGAAGGCATGACGCTAACAGTTCATACTGTAAGTACCTATTTTGCTTTTCCTCATAAACTTAAAGTTACTTTAAAGTTGCACTAACCCAATCCTACCCTATAGCAAAAGATGAAGAAAAAACCATACTAAATTTAAAATAAATTTTCTCTTACCTCTCCAAATCTATCACTCCCCTCCCCCCATACATTATTAAAGCGGTTTTATAAGTTGCTACAGCCTCCTCACGGCTCACCCTAGGCCAGTGACGTCATGTTAATCGATCATGTGGCCTAGGCACATTCAAATCCCATTCAAGTGAATGGAACTGAGCTATGATGTCAAGCACAGCCGCTATCTAATGGACAAAGATGTGCTCAGTAAGCTGCAAGGAGGCAGCGGTGCTTATCGAAGTACCATGGCCTTTTCAAACATCTGATCTGTGGGGGTCCTGGGAGTTTGTCTCCCACCTATCAGATACTGATGACCTATCCTGAGCCAGAAGTACAGCCCTGTGAAAAGTGTAGTGGCTATGCTGAGGTGCAGCTTAGCTCTCATTCACTTGAAATGCAATAACTTGGTGTGGCCACTACACATTGAATTGAGTTGCATTTTCCACTTTATTCAAAATGTTAGCTCCGGTGTCGGAGCATGCATGGAACAGCTGATGGTGGGGGTGCTAGGTATTAGAACTAGGGTTCGTACCAAACTTTAGGATTTTTGGACCACGGACCCAAACCCGAACATTTCAGTAAAAGTTCGGGTTCGGTGTTTGGCTATTTTATGGCGCTTTTTGAAAGGCTGCAGAGCAGCCAATCAACAAGCGTTTAACTCTGTGCCCTTAGAAGCCATCACAGCCATGCCTACTAATGGCATGGCTGTGATTGGCCAGTGCAGCATGCGACCCAGCCTTTATATAAGCTGGAGTCACGTAGCGATACACGTCACTCTGCTCTGATTAGTGTAGGGATAGGATGCTGCTGCTGTGAGGGAGAGAATAGGACAGAATCTTTAATCAGAAGTTCTTGTTAACTTAGCGATCTACAGCGATTTTGTTTTGTGGGTGCAGTGCACAATTTTATTACCCGGCCCTGAGCCCAGTGACCCAGAAAAATAACTTTTATCTGTCTGTTAGTTAGGTGGGCGGCAGCGGCGGCCATTTTATGCAAGTTCTGTGCAACAGCACAGCATATGTGCATTTGTGACAGTCAAATAGAAGCTTGAACTACTGCAATTAAATTCTGAGTTTGAAAAAATCACCAATTTTTGGCAAGATTTTACATCTGTGGCTTTTGCAGCATTCAATTCAAGAGTTATATACTGCTGTCATATTCTGTTAGTAAAAAAAAACACCCATTTTGGGCAAAGTATTTAATATTGCAGCCTTTGCTGCATCTGTGATTGTTAAAAAAAAGCTTGAAATAATTCATTTATTTTCTGGGTTTTAAAAAACACTCATTTTTGGCAATACCCTCCATCTTGGGCCTCTGCCGTATTAGTCAGTGTGCAATTTAAGCTAGAAATACAGCAATAATTTTCTGGGTTTTAAAAAACACGCTATTTGAGCAAAATACAAAATTTTACAGCCCTTGCTGTATCTGTACGTGTAAAATTCAAGCGCTATATACTGCTGTCATATTCTGTTATTAAAAAAACACCCTTTTTGGGTAAAATACTAAATTTTAAAGCCCTTGCTGCATCTGTCAGTGTAAAATTCAAGCGTTATATACTGCTTTCATATTCTGTTATTAAAAAAACACCCTTTTTGGCCAAAAAACTAAATTTGCGGCCATGTCTACATCTGTCAGTGTGAAATACAATCTTGAAATACAGCAATAATATTCTGGGTTTAAAAAAACACTCAATTTGGGCAAAGTACTTAATTTGCAGCCTTTGCTGCATCTGTCAGTGTGAGATACATGCGTTAGATACTGCTGTTCTATTCTGTTATTAAAAAAACACCCATTTTGGGCCGAAAACTAAATTTGCGGCATTGTCTGCATCTGTCATTGTGAGATACACCCTTTAGATACTGTTGTTCTATTCTGCTATTAAAAAAACACCTATTTAGGGCAAAAATCTTAATTTTGCAGCCTTTGCTGCATCTGTCACTGTAAAATACACCCTTTAGATACTGTTGTTCTATTCTGTTTCAAAAAGAAAAAAAAGATTTTGGGCAAAATCCTAAATTTCAGAAATATGAGGAGAGCGTCAAATAAGGGACGTGGCCCTGGTCGTGGTGCTGCTGGTGGAGCTCCTGTTGCAGGGAGAGGACGTGGTCGATCTGTGACAGCTACACGCACAAGTGAAACACCTTCCTCAGGTGCGAGTAGGTGAAAGAACCTTAAGCGGTATTTGGTTGGGCCTAATGCGGCTCTACGAATGGTGAGGCCAGAACAAGTACAGGCAATAGTAGATTAGGTTGCTGACAGTGTCTCCAGTACCTTTACATTGTCTCCCACTCAGTATCCTGCTGAAATATCAGAATTTGAACCTGCACCAGATGTCCATCAGTCTTTCACCTCACCCCCTTGCAAATCAGCCAAGCAGTCTGAGCCCCAAGTAATGCAGCAGTCTTTTCTGCTTTTTGATGACTCTGCTAGCAGGGTTTCCCAGGGCCA
This sequence comes from Bufo bufo, assembly GCF_905171765.1. Taxonomy (NCBI): domain Eukaryota; kingdom Metazoa; phylum Chordata; class Amphibia; order Anura; family Bufonidae; genus Bufo; species Bufo bufo. The sequence continues at coordinate 82,960,636 of NC_053397.1, read as the reverse complement.
TCCACCTAGCCCTGCCCCAGAAGTGGAAGATATTGAGTGCACCGATGCCCAACCACTTATGTTTCTAGATAAGTACATGGGAGGACCACCGCAGCATGTCTCAGATGATGACGAAACATAAATGCCAACTGCTGTGGCTTTCGAAAGTGTGCAGACCAGCAAGGAGGGCAGGGGTGAAGACTGGGTGGAAGATGATGTGGAGGACGATGAGGTCCTCGACCCCACATGGAATCAAGGTCATGCAAGTGACCTGTGTAGTTCGGAGGAAAAGGCGGTGGTCGCACAGAGCCACCAGCACAGCAGAAGAGGTAGCAGGGTGCAAAAGTGGAGTGGCCATCCCCTAGCCAGTACGCCTGCTACTGCCCACCGCAGCAAGGGACGAGCACACCAAAGTCAGCTCCAATAAGTTCCCTGGCATGACGCTGCTGGCGATAATGGAAGACGATGTAGCACAGCAGGAGGAGGAGGAAGAGGGATCATTTAATAGGGTTTCAGGCCAGTCATTCACAAGTGGCTCCAAGGGTGGGTTCCTGCACCCACAAATGCCAGGTACACAATTGACCACCCAGGGCACAGTTCTGGAGGATGACGAGGTGGAGTATGAGGAGGAGGAGATGGAGGAGTAGGAACCATGTTCACAGCAGGGTGGCACCCAGACTAGCTCATGGCCATTACTGGTACGTGGCTGGGGGGATACAGAGGACACAGACAATACACCTCAGGACAGCTTTTCATTGTCTCTGGGCAAATTCACTAATTTGTCTGTTACATTTTCGGGTGAAATTCACCAATATTTGGGTGTGATATACCACTGCTATACCTAGTAGACAGGTTAAAAAAAAATCACAAATTTTTCTGTTACATTTTCGGGTGAAATTCACCAATTTTTGGTTGTGATATACCACTCCTTTACCTAGTAGACAGGTAAATTTTACTCATTTTTCTGTTACATTCTTGGGTTGACATTTTACAATTTTTGCTGTGAATAAACCCCTGCTCTGCATAGGTGACAGGGACTGAAATTTTTAAAAATAATCAGTTCCATTGGTGGGTGACATTAACCCATTTCTGGCGATGAAAAACCCCTGCTCTGCATAGGTGACAGGGACTTAAATTTCTAATATTCGTCTTTAATTGGCTCTTTCATTCGATCCTTCTGCTTTAATAATTTGTCCCACATTTCCGCTTCATCCCATTGCAGCCCTTGACCTACCATGGATGAGGTCTCCCTTTCTCACGCTCGCTCTCTGGCGTGGAACCCTGATTTGCTGACAACCGTGATCAAAATGGTAGGCTCAGAAAAAAACATCGAAAGTTGATAGAGAAGATATCCAAATGGATCGTGGACGTCCCGATGAAGTGCAATCAAGCAGAAGTTATCTAGAGTCAACAAAGCGGCAGCAGGGCCACTCTTGTCTAACGTTTCCAAATCCTAAATACCCCAGTGACATTCCCTATAATATTTTATTAATCATTCCAATAACAGGGCATCTTAAGAGTCCTGTATTCTTATTTATCGTCACTACCTCCACAAGTCAGGACCGGGTAATTGCCGTGCGCCCCCTCCTTTACTTGGATGCTTCTGCTTCAATAACCTGCCTTGGATGTGGTATCCCTTTCTCATGCTCCCACTCCGGCGTGGATCCCTGATTCACCGCTAACCGTGATCAACATGGTAGGCGCAGAAAAGAACATCGAAAGTTGATAGAGCAGATATCCAATTGGATCGTGAACATCACGGGGACGTGCGACATGGTGGGGCAGTATGTGTGCACACGCCTACACGAACTGACTGATGGGTTTGCCCCCTGCAACTTCTGGGTCTCCAAATTGGGCACATGGCCTGAGCTTGCCCTTTACGCCTTGGAGGTGCTGGCCTGCCCTGCAGCCAGTGTATTGTCTGAACGTGTGTTTAGCACGACTGGAGGGGGTTATCACAGGTTATATTTCCCAATGTTTTGGGGTGTAACCTAATAAAAAAAATAAAAGAAAATAATAATTAAACCAAAAACCAGTGTAGGCTACCTCCTCCTCCTCCACCGCCGCTTCCACCTACACCGCCACATCCACTGCCTCCTAAACCTCCTACCCCATATGGACCTCGTCCTCCTAGATCAAGATTATTATTTTAAATTTTTACGTATTTTATATTATTTAAAGTTATTTCCATATCCACATTTGTTTGCAGAGCACTTGCCATGCTCTTAACCACATTTTGATGCCATTTGCAGCCCTCTAGCTCTTTCCATGACATTTTTAGAGCCATTTTAGTGCTCAAAAGTTCGGGTCCCCATTGACTTTAATGGGGTTCAGGTTCGGGATCAAGTTCGGGTCAAGTTCGGGTCCCGAACTCGAACCTTTTTTGTGTCCAGGTGTCCGCTCAACTCTGATCAGAACTCATTGTTCCGATATTGATGACATGTCCAGAGGATAGGTCATCAATATCATTACCCCGAAACACTTTTAAGAAGGAGTAGGGATGAGGAGCTCAGAGTAGAAGTATAATGAACTATAGAAGTCTTCTGCCCTATTTGTTTTACAAGATATTTAAATAGTGTTTTTAAGTTATGGGTCCCTCAGTTCATGGTGGTCAGCTACAATAGCTGAGTTTATCTATCATGGTATGGACAAAGTGGCATTATTATACAATTCGCTGCTCTGGACTTTTTTTTTTTTTGCTGTTAAACCTTGCATTATGACATTCATTTGGATGTTTCTTTGACATGTGTCACCTACGAAAACATGGTTTAAGACCAAGAACACCACATTCATGGCAATGGTTTGCTCTAAATGACTTTTTTCTCTTTCAGGTAGTTAAAGAATCACTCTGGAATTTTGCCTATACAGTGCCATTTTTAAAGAATAGGATAGACACTCTTGCGTATGCCTTGTGTATACCAATTTTATTTGATTTGAAATTTGTGGGTTGTCAGCCATCTTGATTTCTTCTTCTCCTCATAATAAATCTTATATTTCCCATCATCCCTGGCTTTGCAGGGACAGGGGGCTAAAGAGTCTCACCACCAGGGGCGTTGCTAGGAACTCAAAAGATCCGGTGCCCATATCCCAATGAATATGACCCAGTTCTCTAAGTCCCATGTAAATAACATCCCACCCTCCCCAGCCCTCTGCAACACACAGTCCCATGTAAATAACATCACTTCCCTCCTACAGCCACCATCAATATACAGTCCCATGTAAATAACATGACCCCCTCCCCAGCCACCTCCAACACACAGTCCCATGTAAATAACATCCCTCCCTTCAGCCCTAACATACAGTTCCAGTTAAATAACCACAACTCCCAGCATTGCTCAGCCTCTCCCTTCACTAACCTCTCCTCCTGTAGCAGACATTACCACAGCTTCTTCCCCCAAGACTTCTCCTCTTCACTGCCGTCCTCTCCTGCACTGGTCACATGATGGTGAGATCATGGCAGGTCCTTCTCAACTACTGACTGTTTTACTGGTCACATGACCTGTGATGTCACCACAGGTACTGATGTAGTAGAGTTAACACTCATGCTTTCTGAGATTTCTGAGATGTGTTATCTAAACTAAGCAAACACCTTCAATTGCTTTTCAATGGGTTTTGATTCAAGATAACACAATGATTTAAGAAATTTGAGTTAAGAGTTTGAGTGCTAACCCTGCTACATCTGTACTTCAGATCTTCCATTGCATTTGATTCAATTGTATTGCCGTGCTGAGGATGACAATACAGTTGTATCTAGCTGGCAGCCAGGCAGGACATTAGGGGCCTGTGACAAAACATCAGGAGCCCAGGTTCCGAATGTTTTGACCTAGCAACGCCCCTGCTCACCACAATGCATTGTGTAAGGGCAGCCATGAAACAGAAATGCTATCCCCTCACATTGCAGGGTCTCCATGTTTTTGCGCCTGTCTGCCCTGTCTCCTCTGTCTTCTCTGGCAGCTGTTACATGCAAGAGGCAGAGAGACTGTGAGGGATATGGATTATTATTTAATGTCAGCCATGTTCCCACACCAGCCATCTGCTGTCAGATAGCAGAGGTAGTGAACTCCACAGGGGAACTCTGCTTCAAAGTCCAGCCAAATGGCAGAGAACTTTTAGCAGGCCACCTTCGATTACATCTTACACCAGCCAGCCAGGAACCCAGCTAACGGAACAGGAAAAACCTACCTGCAGGGAATCTAAGTCATTCACCACTTCAATCAACTTATCAGACATATTGGAGCCGGCGATTCATAAGGAATTATGAATCGCCCGTCCATCACAGGCATAAACCAGATACATATTTGTGTCACTGTGACCACGATGAACAGGCCCGTAGTCATAGTTTGGTGGTGGGATGCCAGGGAGGGGATATATACATATCTCCCCACAAAAAACAAATAACGGTACCATGCTTGGACTCTACTGGTAGCCGGAACCTAGGCCGATCCATTGGTCCCAGAACCACCTCCCTGCAACATTCTGGTCTGGAGCCATGATCCCTAATCGGTTTTGTGGCTCATTTGCTGCCAGCCCCAGAAGAGGGGGAGTGGACTCCTCCAGAGGCCGGCTACAGATCAAAAGGCTCATGCCCGCGTCACATGTGTTTAGAGGGACCTGCAAACTGCTGGTATCACTGCCTCCCATGTGACTACAGCTAAAAACTCATTACAACCCAAAGGACTTATCCATCTGGTAAACTGACTTTTTGCTCTGTTTATTCCTGTTTGTACCATACTACCTGTATTTGCAACCTCAGACCACTGTATATATTCTTTGTGTGTATAGTGTTATTTCTAGTGAGCCCTTGAGGCGATTAAATATATAATTTAATCTTGTGCTGTCTTGTATCTCGATCACGAATCCCCACGTCCGTGTTTCGGCCTAATTATACCCTACTGTGGGTTGGTTTCTCACCCTATATAATCCTGTTAGCGGACTGGGCTTATGTCAAACGAGAAACTGGTGGCAGTATACCCGGGCTGAGGAAGCGCTGTTTCACTGGGGCAGTGAAGAGGCTCCCTCAGATTTTTGCCTCTCTGTGCCTGTGTGGACAGGATGAGCCTGTGAACACTGTACCAAGTTGACCTTACCTGTTCCTCAGGGACGGCGTAATATCACGCCCTGGTAACCAGTGACTATACCGTATCTCGCTGGCTCTACTTATTTGTAAGTCCCGCGGCAGCTAGGTGCAGTATTCGTCAAAAAGACCAATGTGAAGTTATATCTCATAGAACTACACTGGAGAGTCAGCACACACAGATAGTATAGACAGGCAGTGTAAGTCAGGAGATTTCAGAACTGCAGCAAATCACTGTATACACTCAACTACTATATATCTGCACTCCTGGTAGTTTATATAGGGAAGACATTATATATTCAAAAGAATACAGGCAGGGCCAGATTAAGAGCCTCATGGGTCTGGTGCTGAAGATTTTAATGGGCCTTCTTATAGAAAATGAAAACGTAACGCAGAGCAATTTTTTATAACAGAAATACAGTGCATCTATCATATGTTTTATGATTATGAAATCACCAGCATAGCTGAATAGATGTTGATGTATCGATACCTTGCATACCTTTATAGAATCAGTTCTTTAGCCTTTACTTAGCTTAAAAAAAAATTATAATAATTTAAGTGAAACACTTATGGGGGCCCAGAGTGTCAGAAGAGGTGTGGTAGGGGGTTCTCTGTGCCCTCCAGACGTAACACCTCTCCCATATGAAGTCACACCCGCTCCTTTGGTTGACACCAAAGGCTCACTTGACAGCGATGTGTTGAAATGTGGAGTCTGTAGGAAACTGAGACTGTGCATGCACCGCAATCCCCATTCACAACGCATACGGGATGTGTGTGTGTGTGTCAAAGAAGGTGCAGGAATGAACTCACAGGGCAAAAACAATGGTGCTTATAGAACAGACTACACAGTGTAGACGTATACTGTATATTGTGTGGCATAGTGTATGCTATATGAGTATAACATAAATATATTTCACATGAAAACTTGCAATTACTTGGCTTGGCCCTTGGGGATCTCGGACACCACTTTAACACTTTGGCTGGGGGGCTCGGTGGAACGGATGTTGTGTTTTATCCTATTGAGAAAGATTTCATAATAAGGATTTGGAGACGGGGCAGTGGGGTCGCAGAGCAGGGAGAGGCTGGTGCTGCTACTATGGGGCTCATACCATGGGGGGAGTAATAAAGCCCACCATAATGCCCCCCCAATAGAAATAATTATCCTGATAATGTGACAGTGCAATAAATACCCTCTTGTAATGCCCCCAGTTGAGCTAATGTCCCCATAGTGCCCCCATAATGTGCCAGTATAAAATACCCCTATATAGTGCCCCCATTAAATGCCCCCATAGTAAATCTCTCCCCCCTTCCTCCTAGTGCTCCCCATAATGTACCAGTATAAATACCCCATATATAGTGCCCCAGTAGATGCCCTCAGTGTCCCCCATAATTTGCAAGTATAAAATACCCCTTCTTAGTGCCCCCCCGTAGATGACCCCATAGTACTCCTCTCCCCCACAGTACCCACCATAATGTGTCCCAGTATAAAATGCTAATGTACAGAGCCCCCCATATAAAATACCCCTTCTATAAAATACCCCTATAGATGCCCCTATAGTGCCCACCAATAATGTGCCAGTAAAAAGTGCCCCAATAATGTGCCAGTAAAAAGTGCCCCCATTAATGTGCCAGTAAAAAGTGTCCCATAGATGCCCTCCAATAATGTGCCAGTAACAAGAGCCCCCCCAGTCATGTGCCAGTAAAAAGAGCACCCACCCAATCATGTGCCAGGAAAAAGAGCCCCCCCAATCATGTGCAAGGAAAAAGCGCACCTACCCAGGCCCTAAATCAAAAGCCAGGAACAAGAGCACCCCCCCCAGGCCCCCAATCATGTGCCAGGAACAAGAGCACCCCCATAATCATGTGCCAGGAACAAGAGCACCCTCCCAATCATGTGCCAGGAACAAGAGCACCACCCCAATCATGTGCCAGGAAAAAGAGCCCCCCCCAATCATGTGCAAGGAAAAAGCGCACCTATCCAGGCCCTAAATCATGTGCCAGGAACAAGAGCACCCCCCCAGGCCCCCAATCATGTGCCAGGAACAAGAGCACCCCCATAATCATGTGCCAGGAACAAGAGCACCCTCCCAATCATATGCCAGGAACAAGAGCACCACCCCAATCATGTGCCAGGAATACGAGGCCCCCCCATCCTGTGCCAGTAACAAGAGCCCCCCCCTCCATCATGTGCCAGTAACAACTCTTCTGGCCTGTTTCCCGCACTGTACGGCTCAGGTGGCGCCGATGACGTAATTGCGCCGCCTGCAACGGCCTCTGAAGGCTTCCGGGAATGGACACGCCTCTCCCTCCCTTGCCGCAGCACAGCCATCTGTATAACTGTCCTGAGGACAGCGATACAGATGACTATGGAGATGAGCGCTTCCACAATGGCCTATTTTCATGCAGGGGCCTGGAGCTCCAGCTCCATCCACTCCTACGTTAATCCGGCCCTGAATACAGGGATAAACAGAAACATGGTGGAAAAGATGGGGCCTGTGAGGCACAGGAGGAATTTGATTGGTGATGATGTCATCCTGCAGTTCATAGGACATCCTCCATGGAGGAGAGACTGAGTTCCTTTTTACACATTACAGCAAGCTCTGCACTGACAGTTGCCTTTAAGGTACCATGACTAGTTTCTCATAATTAAAAGTTCAAAATTAATGTTGAGCGAACCCAAATTGTAAAGTTTGGCTCCGTATCGAACTTTGCGAGTTCAGGTACCCAGACTAGAACCTGAACTTTGCCAGAAAAGTTCGGGTTTGAGTTCGGTGTTCGGGCATTTAATAAAGCTTTTGTAAGGCTGCAGTGCAGCCAATAAACAAGCTTTTAATCTGTGGGCGCTTAGAAGCCATCACAGCTGTGATTGGCCGTTGCATCATGTGACCCAGCCTCTATACAAGCTGGATGACGTGTAGCGCCGACCATCAACTCTAAGTAGTGCAGGGACAAGAAGCAGGCAGCTGAAGCGAGGAAGAGTGTTAGGAATCTGGCTATTTGTTTAGTGGGTGACCTACAATGATTTTCTGTGGGTGCAATGCACCATCTTTGTACCCCTGACACAGAAATATAATAATTAATTTGGCTGTTAATGCTGTGGGTGACCTATAGTGATTTTTTGAGGGTGCAATGAACCATTTTTGTTGCCCTGACTCAAAAACATAATAGTTAATCCGTCTGTTAGTAGTGTTGATCGTGAATATGCTAATCGCAAATTTTTATCGAGAATATCGGCACTTCGAGAATTCGCGAAGATGTAGGATATAGTGCTATATATTGAAATCACGAATATTCAACTTTTATTTTTCATCAGTAACCTCTCTTCTTGCTCGTGGGATAATGAATGAGAAGGCTGCAATATCTTTGTCAGAGCTTAGCAACATCTACAAGAGAGAGAGCAGTGACATTGCTGTGCTCTGTGCTTTCATCTGGATCCTATTCCTTATCCAATTACATTAGTTAGTTAGTTAGTTAGTTAGTTAGCTCATATATATAATACAGATAGTTAGTGGGAGATAGTCAGTGTAGGTTAGATAGTGATATAGTGTAGCTGATAGGTTCCAGTGCAGGCTGTTTCTCTGCTGTCCATACATACATGCTACAGACATAGTGCAGTGATGTCACAACAATACTTAGTGCACAAATCAGTAATATCAACTCAGACCTGATAAAATGTGAAGTTGCATGTATTGCGCAAAAAATATGTGCATCATTAGTGCCGATTTGCGCAATTGCGAAAATAATGACGAGATAACGAATTCTATAATTCGCTAATTTATTGTAAATATTATGCGAAAAATTTGTGAAATGCGAATATTGCCTATGCCGCTCATCACTATCTGTTAGTTCGTTGGGTGACATATACCCATTTTTAGTGTGAGATACACGTGCACTTTATACGTGACAGGGAAATTAATATAGTTAATCTGACTGTTAGTTCGGCTGGTGATATAGACCCATTTTTGGTGTGAGATACACGTGCACTGCATATGTGACAGGGAAATTAATATAGTTACATAGTTAATACGTTTGAAAAAAGACATACGTCCATCAAATTCAACCAAGGGATAGGTGGGGACGCGAATACCAGAAGGAAGTGGCACTCAGATTTCTACACGTTTTCATAAGCATTAATGTTTTTTACTTTTAAAATTTCGTCAAAACCCTTTTTGAAACTGTCCACTGTTCCTGCTGTGACCACGTCCTGAGGAAGTCTATTCCACAGATTCACAGTTCTTACAGTAAAGAAGCTTTGACGCTTCTAGAGACTGAACTTTTTCTTCTTCAGTCGGAGGCAGTGCCCCCTTGTCTTTTCAGCACATTTTACATGGAACAGCTTTTTATCGTATTTTTTTGTATGGCCCATTTATATACTTGTATAGGTTAATCATGTCTCCCTTATCATTGTAGTCACTCTCCTCTGTACTTTTTCCAGCTGCAGTGCATCCTTTCTATGTACTGGTGCCCAGAACTGGACTGCATATTCCAGATGAGGCCTCACTAACGCTTTGTAAAGTGGCAGTTTTACATCCTTGCCCCGCGAGTCCATGCCTCGTTTAATGCATGACAATATCCTGGTGGCCGTAGAAGCAGCTGATTGACATTGTATGCTGTAATTTAATCTACCATCCACAAGGACACCCAAATCCTTCTCTATAAGTGACTCTCCCAGTGCTACATCACCTAGGACATATGAAGCACAGAGATTATTACTACCAAGATGCATAACTTTACATTTGTCCACATTGAACCTCATTTGCCAAGTTGATCCCCAATCACTCAGAGTGTTCAAGTCAGCTTGTAGTTTATGGACATCTTCCAAAGACTACAGTTCTACACAGCTTAGTGTCATCTGCAAAAATAGATATGGTGCTATTAATCCCGTCCTCAATATCATTAATAAATAAATGAAATAATAAAGGGCCCAGCACTGAACCTTGGGGTACACCAATTATAACCTGGGACCATTCTGAATGTTCGCGAACCGTGTATTCACGGCGGGCCCCATTCACTGTAATGGCAGGTGAACCTGAAAAACCTTCAGGTCTTATTTGCAGCCAGCAAACACTTATTAGAAGTACACAAATAGTCCTAAAACATGGACAGTGATATACCAGAGGGGGATCATTGGCAAAAATTCCCACAACAAATATGTATTTTAATCAGGGGCCATTTTTATGCGTCTTAAAGGGAGACTCTCAAAAATGTGCCCTGCTGGAGCCTAGATAAATGTTATTTCCTATCGGTTTGATGTATACAAATATGCAGCAATCCACATTTTTGTATCCTGCATGGTGAACGGACGCCATTGTATGGCATCAGTCTGAGGCATCTGTTAACGCATACTGTTTTGTTATGCATTAAATGGATGGCAAAAATAGGATGTGAACCCAGCCCTAGTGTCAGAATAAGCACCTGTACACAGCGGAGCAGCGTGGCGGAGAGGGGAGATCGCCATGTACTGACAGAGCGCTACCTGGTCCTGGTGGTCAGGGATGAGGACTGTGCTTCCCAAGGATAATTTTCTACTGAGAAATACAGGGCACAGTATAATAAACCAGAATCTATATAATATAAAGTTATTAGCCCTACCCCCGAATAATAATAAGATTGTGGCGCAAATGTCCTTAGCACCGCAATCAGCATATTTTTCCCGCTCATGCCAGGTCTAAAAAAGGATGGCTTGGGCAGGGAAAGGGATACAGTTATGGCCATCCAGTTATTGGATACCACAGCCATACATTGACCGGATAACACCTCTGTACAGTGACTGGATAACACCACCATGCCGTGACCGGAAAAGGGGTATAAGAGGGCACAGTACAGGGAATGACTAGGCACACTGCAAAGGGTGTGGTAAGAGGGCACAATGCAGGGTATAAGGGGGCACAGTACAGTGTGAGGGGCACAGTACGGGGTGGGGGGCATAGTCTCATGACCCTGTGACATTAAAAGGTCCTTATGGTGAATGCGGTTCATATACCATTATAATGAGAGGCAGAGGAGTAAGACAAGGGTGTGATTATGTGGCTAGAGATAAAAAATGTAACTGTCGGCCAGTACAGGCCCCAAAAATTAGGCAATACACCATTATAATGAGAGGCAGAGGAGTGAGACAAGGGTGTGACTATGTGACTAGAGATAAAAAATTTAACTGTCGGCCAGTACAGGCCCCAAAAATTAGGCAATAGGCATTCACCTGACAACAAAGAACTTTGAATTCTTAGGCTGGAGGTACATTAAGCAGTCACAGGTTAAATATGTAACTGTCGGCCAGTACAGGCCCCAAAAATTAGGCATTCACCTGACAGCAAAGAACTTTGGATTCTGTGGCTGGAGGTACATTAGGCGGTCACAGGATAAATATGTAACTGTCGGCCAGTATAGGCCCCAAAAATTAGGCAATAGGCATTCACCTGACAGCAAAGAACTTTGGATTCTGTGGCTGGAGGTACATTAGGCGGTCACAGGATAAATATGTAACTGTCGGCCAGTACAACCCCAAAAATTAGGCAATAGGCATTCACCTGACAGCAAAGAACTTTGGATTCTGTGGCTGGAGGTACATTAGGCGGTCACAGGATAAATATGTAACTGTTGGCCAGAACAGGCCCCAACAATTAGGCAATAGGCATTCACCTGACAGCAAAGAACTTTGGATTCTGTGGCTGGAGGTGCATTAGGCAGTCTTAGGATAAATATGTAACTGTCGGCAAGTACAGGCCCTAAAAATAAGGCAATAGCCATTCACCTGACAGCAAAGAACTTTAGATTCTGTGGCTGGAGGTACATTAGGCGGTTACAGGATAAAAATGTAACTTTCTGCCAGTACAGGCCCCGAAAATTAGGCAATAGGTATTCACCTGACAGCAAAGAACTTTGGATTCTGTGGCTGGAGGTACATTAGGCGGTCACAGGATAAATATGTAACTGTCGGCCAGTACAGACCCCAAAAATTAGGCATTCACCTGACACAAAAGGCCTTTTATGCCGCTATATACATAAGGCAAGGACCATTCTTTGTTCTGGGTGGTGGCGGATATGTGTGGGATGGCATGAGGAAATTCAATCACACATGGTAATCACAGGTGTTGAATTCCTCCGAGATCCATGCCTCATTCGTTTTTAAAAATGTGAGGTAATCCACACTGTTGTGAGCTAGGCGAGTGCGCTTATCGGTCACGATCCCCACTGCTGCGCAGAACGTCCTTTCAGACAGGACACTCGACGAGGGGACAAGCCAAGAGTTTCATGGCAAATTGTGCCAGCTCTGGCCACAGGTCAAGACTACACACCCAGTAGTCAAGGGGTTCCTCGCTTCTCAGAGCGTCCACATCGGCCGTTAACCCGATGTAGTCGGACACCTGTCGGTATAGGCATTCCCTGAGGCTGGATCCAGAGGGCGGATGTCGATGGGTTGGCTGCAAGAATGATCTCATATCCGAAGTGACCAACACTTTGTCAAACCGCCCTCTTCTTGCATGTAGGATTGTATCCGCACCTGTTTCGCTGTGGATGGAAATTCCTCTGCCAGTTCCGGCAACAGCAGAATGCAACATCTCTCATGGGAAGGCCTGGAAATGCTGCATTCTGACAGCCCTCTGTGATGCTGGTAACATGTCCACCATTTTGAGTTTGTACTGGGGGTCTAAGCACGTTGCCACCCAGTATAGGTTCTTGACAGAGGTCCCTCTTCAAAAACTGGAGCATAAAAGGCACCCATTTGCACTATATTGGAATCGGTGGAGCGCCCAGGCTCCTGCTCATCGCCCAGGACAATGTCATCTTCGGTCTCTTCCCCCCAGCCACGGACAACACCAGGGATCCCTGAAAAGTTTAAAGCCTGCTCTTCTTACTTCTCCTCCTCCCCCCAGCCACCATCCTCTTCTGACTCCTGATGACTTGTCTCAGATGGAGTAGCCCCCCCTGGGAATTCATTCAGCATTGCGACTTCCTCATTTTCCAGCTCCTGCTCCTCGACGGTTTGATCAATGACACAGCGCAATGCAAGCTCTAGAAAGAAGGCGTAAGGTACGATGTCACTGATGGCACCCTGGCTGCGACTAACAAGTTTGGTGATCTCATCAAATGTCCGCAGAAGTCTGTATGCCTCGCACATGAGCAGCCACTGGCGCGGTGAAAAGAAACCAAGCTCGCCAGAACCTGTCCTGCCGCAGAGTTCATACAGGTAGGTTAACGGCACTTTCTGCTGGAGCAGCCTATCAAGCATATACAAAGTGGAGTGCCATCGCGTCGGGCAGTCACAAATCAGACATTTGACGGGTAGGTGGTGTCGCCGTTGAACGTCACCAAGGCGAGCCATGGCCGTGTAAGATCTTCTAAAATGGCCAGAGATTTTCCTGGTCTGCCGCAAGACCTCCTGGACGCCGAGGTATTTGGCAATGAATCGCTGCACGACTTAGTTTAGGACGCAAGCCGCGTGTCATTTTTCCCTGTTTCAGCACGCTCAGCAGATTGGCACCATTATCGCACACCACTTTATCAGCTGTCAAATGGAGCGGGGTTAGCCACTGATCGGACTGTGACCGCAGAGCTGAAAGCAGTGCAGGAACGGTGTGGCTCTTGGCTTCCAGGCACAACAGCTGCAGCACAGCACAGCAATGTCTCCACTAGCACGTCAAATAGGTTCTGGGGAGCTTGGGGGGTGCAGCGGAAGAGGAGGTAGCAGTGGAAAAGGAAGAGTCAGCCGAGGAGGAGACGGAGGATAGAGTCGGAGGAGGAGAAGATTCGGCTAGCCTGCATGCAATCTGTGGGGGTAACACCATATCCACACGGGTGCCACGGGTTACATGCTTGATGGCTGTCAGAAGGTTCACCCAGTGGGCAGTAAAAGTTTTGTACCTTCCCTGCCCATGTTTGCTATACCATGTGTCTGTGGTCAGATGTATCTTGGCACCGTGTGCCGAGATATATTAACTTGCCGCTGAACGTGGCCATATAGTTCAGGGATGCCCTTCTGAGAGAAATATTTCCTTCCGGGGACCTTCCATTGCGGTGTGCCAATGGCCACAAATTTTCTAAAGGCTTTTGAGTGCACCAATTTATATGGCAGTAGTTGGCGGGCTAGCAGTTCCAACAATCCAGCAGTCAGCCATTGGGCAAGAGGATTATCCGGCGTCATCATTTTTTAACGCTCGCACATTTGGGCCATGGAACTCTGCCTTGTGCCAGATGAACGCAACGATGGCACGATGGAAGGTGGAGTGGAGGACAAATGGGCGGAAAGAGGAGCAGGAGAAGAGGCAGGTCGTGGAGCGCTGGGAATGTGGTTTGTGGGTTCTGAGGGCGTTGCTCCCACTGGGCTCGGTGATGGGAGGCCAGGTGCCTTCCTAAGGCGGTCATCTCTAGGTGAGTGTTGCTCTTATAAATATAGTATCTGATGTGGCCCCCTTGTTTTGCTTTATCAGATCATTGGTGAACAGAGTGGAACGCATTTACGTTCCATAGACAGGAAAGGTGATGACAAGTAAGCCGGAGGTGGAGCGCATATGCTTTCCACTGACAGGAGGTGAGGTGACTACTTCATAGAAGGAAAGTCCTGGTGAAGCATATACACGTGGAGTTAGCGTGCGCTTCACTCACCGGAAATAGCAGTGATGCGCACCTCAGCCCTATAAAGCAGGTGTTTTTTTCATTATGCACAGCGCATCTATCTTCAGGACATCCACCCTTATACCAGCTCCCCTGGCGAGCGATGTAGCCATCTATATATACATCAGCCGTCCTGCAATCCAGGGCCGTTTCTTGGGGCGGGCGGGCCGGGCAGCAGGAGATGAGCGCTGTGCTTCCATTGTGGAAGCACTCACTCATCTCCAAAGTCATCTCATCTGTATCGCCGTCCTCAGGACGGCGATACAAATGTCTGTAATGCGGCAGGGCAGGGAGAGGTGTGTCCCCTCCCTGTTCCACTGATAGGCTGCCAGCACTAGACCGGCAGCCTATCAGAGGCCGGTGCAGGCGCCGCAAAGACGTCATTGCGCCGCCTGAGCCAGCGAGGGACACAGGCCAGAAGAGGCCTGCATCGCATCCTGGAGGAGGTAAGTATAAGTTTATTTTTATTTTTTATATGTAAAAATGACAATCCTGGCACATAAGGGGGGCTGCTGGGCTGGCACAGACATAAGGGGGGCTGCTGGCACATAAGGGGGGATACTGCCTACTAGCACATAAGGGGGGCTGCTGGCACATAAGGGGGGATACTGCTACTGGCACATAAGGGGGGCTGCTGGCACATAAGGGGGGCTTCTGGCACAGACATAAGGGGGGCTGCTGGCACAGACATAAGGGGGGCTGCTGGCACATAAGGGGGGCTATTGGCTACTGGCACATAAGGGGGGCTGCTGGCACAGACATAAGGGGGGCTGCTGGGCTGGAACAGACATAAGGGTGGCTGCTGGCACATAAGGGGGGCTACTGGCTACTGGCACATAAGGGGGGCTGCTGGCACATAAGGGGGGCTACTGGCACATAAGGGATAAGGGGGGCTACTGGCACATAAGGGGGGCTACTGGCACATAAGGGGGGCTACTGGCACTTGATAGGGGGGCTACTGGCACTTTATAGGGGCGCTACTGGCACATGATAGGTGGGTTACTGGCACATGATAGGGGGGCACTCAGGCTACTGGCACATGATGGTGGGGGGCTCTTATTACTGGTACATGATTGGGGGGCATCTATGGGGCACATCTTACTGGCACATGATATGAGGGCACATCTTACTGGTACATGATTGGGGGGCATCTATTGGGGCACTTATTACTGGCACATTATTGGGTGGCACTATAGGGACATCTACAGAGGCTAAAAAGAAGGGGTATTTTATATGGGGGCTCTGTATAGGGGCATTTTATACTGGGACACATTATGGTGGGTAATATGGGGAAGGGGGGAGAGGAGCACTATGGGGTCATCTACGGGGGCACTGAGAAGGGGTATTTTATATTGGCACATTATGGGAACCTTAGCTCAACTGGGGGCATTACAAGGGGGTATGCTTTGCACATTATAAGGAAAATTATTACTACTGGGGGGGCATTATGGTGGGCTTTATTACTTCCCCTAGTAGCAGCACTGTGTAGGGGTTAGGCTCCATTCATACGTCCGCAAAATGAGTCCGCATCCGTTCCGCAATTTTGCGGAACGGGTGCGGACCCATTCATTCTCTATGGGGACGAAATGGATGCGGACAGCACACAGTGTGCTGTCTGCATCCGCAATTGCGGAGCGCGGCCCCGATCTTCGGGTCCGCAGCTCCGCAAAAGATAGAACATGTCCTATTCTTGTCCGCAGCTGCAGACAAGAATAGGCATTTCTATAGGGGTGCCGGGCGGGTGTGTTGTTGACCCGCAATTTGCAATTTTGACACTAGCCCTGAGAGAAATTTTACCTAGAAACTGCACTGCTGCTATCCACATCACCTATGTCACCATGGGATATGTAAGAGGTCTCTTGACCGCAGTTAAGTTCTTTATGTGATATTGGATTTACGATATTCACTGAATCAGTATCTTTTCTTGATCCAAGTCTGTCAGCAATATCTAGGGACATTACTTCTTGGATAATATTTTTTGTGATATCAATTAATGTGACTCTGATAGGTACAGTATGTACCTTGTGCAGTATTTCACATTATATAGTATTCCCATGCATATGGATTTGGTGAAATTAGTGTTTGGTTGAGCACTTTACACTATCTAAGTGTCCTACTATATATCAGGAGTAGGTAATATATGGTCATACTGCATAAACTAAGTATTACTAATAGAAGGATAGGGCCACTTGTGAATAACCTAGTCTGTTGAGTTGAGGCCAATAAGTGCCTTACTGTATATCAGTGACATATCGTATAATCTGTATATAATCTGTAGAACAGACTAGGCCTTGGGCTAACGAGTTGTCTATAGAACCAAGACCATTCGCGAATGGCGCGGTTGGTGGGGCTATTGGTTATTAGTGATGAGCGGGAGGTGCCATATTCTATTTCGCAATATTTCGCGAATATTCGATTGAATATTCGGATTATATTCGTCGAAATCGAATATTCGTAATTATTTCATTTATCGCAAATAATATGCGATTAAATTAATCGTACGATTTATTTTTATTTTTTTATGTATAAGGTAACGTTCCTATGACTATGGGTAGGCTAATATGTGTATTTTACGAATATTCTTAATATTGCTCTAACTTAGTCTTTTAGAATATTCGTAATATTCTAAAAGACGAAGTTAGAGCAATATTACGAATTTTTGGAAAATACACATATAGATTGTAATTTAGCTAATATAGTGCTATAATCCTTCTTTTTTTTTCTCTAATTTTCTCCTGTGGGCACCCACGTGACTTCCATCGACACGTCATCATCGTCACCTTTACTACCGCTGACATTAGAGATCTCGGAGTAGGCAGCAATAGTGGGGACCACTGTCCTTGGGCAGATCTGGTTACTGTCGTCAGACTGCTGGGTGGCGGCCGTTGCTACCTACCCCGCTACTGCCCTTAACCACTTAAGGTCTCAGCCCTATTATCAGCCCTATTATTAAGGACTTGGCCAATTTTTGCAAATCTGACCAGTGTCACTTTAAGTGCTGATAACTTTAAAACGCTTTTACTTACCCAGGCCGTTCTGAGATTGTTTTTTCGTCACATATTGTACTTCATGACACTGCTAAAATTGGGTCAAAAAAGTTAATTTTTTTACATAAAAAAAATACCAAATTTACCAAAAATGTAGAAAAATTTGTAAATTTCCAAGTTTCAATTTCTTTACTTCTATAATACATAGTAATACCTCCAAAAATAGTTATTACTTTACATTCCCCATATGTCTACTTCATGTTTGGATCATTTTGGGAATGATATTTTATTTTTTGGGGATATTCCAAGGCTTAGAAGTTTTTCTGAAATTTTCAAAAACCCAATTTTTAAGGACCAGTTCAGGTCTGAAGTCACTTTGCGAGGCTTACATAATAGAAACCACCCAAAACTGACCCCATTCTAGAAACTACACCCCTCAAGGTATTCAAAACTGATTTTACAAACTTTGTTAACCCTTTAGGTGTTCCACAAGAATTTATGGAAAATAGAGATACAATTTCAAAATTTAATTTTTTTTTATTTATGTAAGTTTTACACAATGATTTATTTTTTGAAGCAAAAAAAATCATGTTTTAGTGTTTCCATAGTCTGAGAGTCATAATTTTTTCAGTTTTTGGGCGATTAACTTAGGTAGGGTATGATTTTTGCGGGATGAGATGACGGTTTTATTGGCACTATTTTGGGGGGCGTGTGACTTTTTGATCGCTTGCTATTACACTTTTTGTGATGTAAGGTGACAAAAAATGGTTTATTTAGCACAGTTTTTATTTTATATTTTTTACGGTGTTCATCTGAGGGGTTAGGTCATGTGATATTTTTATAGAGCCGGTCGATATGGACGTGGCGATACCTAACATGTATCCTTTTTTTTTATTTTTTTATGTAAGTTTTACACAATAATATCATTTTTGAAACAAAAAAAAAATCATGTTTTTGGGCGATTATCTTAGGTAGGGTCTCATTTTTTGCGGGATGAGGTGACGGTTAGATTGGTACTATTTTGGTGGACAAATGCCTTTTTGATCGCTTGCTGTTGTACTTTTTGTGATGTAAGGTGACCAAAAAATTGCTTATTTAGCACAGTTTTTTTTTTTTTTTTGTGTTCATCTGAGGGGTTATGTCATGTGATATGTTTATAGAGCCGGTCGATACAGACGCGGCGATACCTAATATGTATACTTTTTTTTTTTCTATTTATTACCAATTTTATTTTTTTTGGTGGGGAAATGACTTTTTTGTTTATTTTTACTTGAAACTTTTAATTTTTGGGGGGAAAACATTGTTTTTTAAACTTTTTTTTCACTTAATTTTTTGTCCCACTTTGGGACTTGAACTTTTGGAGGTCTAATCCTTTACAATGCATTCCAATACTTCTGTTTTGGAATGCATTGGCTGTATGAGTAATACTGTGTGTATTACTCATACAGCTTCCGGCCTGTGAGATCCAGGGATTGACCTGAGATCTGAATTGACCTGCGGTTTGCGGCGATCGCCGACACGGGGGGAGCCTAGTTGCCTGCTCAATGATTTGAGCAGGTGCCAGGTTCCGATCACCGCCCGCCAGGCGGCGGTGATCGGAACTATACATGACATACCGGTACGTCATGGGTCCTTAAGGACTCGGGATCCATGCCGTATCGGTACGTCATGGGTCCCTAAGGGGTTAAGAGCTTTTATATTGTCATCAGATATAATTTGTATTATGTCTCCACAAATGTGCAACTAAACCATGTTAAATGTAATTTTTGTGGTAATTTTACAGGTCCAACAGCAGATTCTGTTCTATTCTGCCCCCCTGATGAGGAGAAGTGGAGGATTCCATCTTCCTGCAGCAAGGGAGAAAAAAACTGTTAGTTCTAGTTTCCCCTGCATAGGGAAGACAGCAAGGACCAAGTCTCGTTCTGAGACTTGATAAGATTCCCAGTCAGAGCCCTGCAGCTCAACTGGATGAAAAGAAGCAGAAAGCAGACAACCTCCAGTTCCAGGAAGAAAGCATCCCTACCATACCCAGGTAGGAGACACAATTACCACCACCTATAGAGACATTATAAGCCATTAACCCAATCTTGCATTCCTAACGTGGGACGTGCGTTATAACACCTTGGAAGGGCCCTGTGATAGTACTCTGCGCACATTGCAATTGGCGTCACGAACAAAATACTGACTATTATTCACCTGACCCAGCCACTGCATTAAAGTGGCATCAGCGTACCCGTTTCCTGGTCACTGCACCTCCTCTTCCTCATCCGATGCCAAGAATGGCTGCGCATCGGTAAGGTCTGGGAATGGATGGTAAAATAATTCATCTGAATCGAGTGGAGGGGCTACGGTGGTGGTGTTAGTGGTTATGGTATCTTTGGGGGTGCACACAGCAGAGAGTGAGGAGGGTGCAGATACAGATGATGAGGAGGGTGCAGAAGCGGAAGGCTGAGTGTGCCACTCAACCAACTCTGGTGCGTCCTTTGACATACTCGCACGCACCTTCTCCAACTTCCCACTCAGTCTCCGTCTTGGTGCACCTGCCCGACCCCTACCACCCCTGCGGAACGGCCTGCCTCTTCCTCTGCCTGTCATTTTTAAAATGACCCTGTGCCAAAGTCCCTAGAGAAGAGCAGTATTTGTGGAAGCTGATATATGGCAGGCCTCAATCAGTTGTTAGTTAAAGCTGGTATATGACCCTCAAGCAGTAATTTTGTGGACGCAGGTATATGGAAAACCTCTATCACTATTTTGTGGAAGCTGGTATATGGCAGGCCTCAATAAGTTGTTAGTTGAAGCTGGTATATCACCCTCAAGCAGTAATTTTGTGGACGCAGGTATGTGGAAAACCTCTATCACTATTTTGTGGAAGCTGATGTATGGCAGGCCTCAATCAGTTGTTAGTTGAAGCTGGTATATCACACTCAAGCAGTAATTTTGTGGACGCAGGTATATGGAAAACCTCTATCACTATTTTATGGAAGCTGATATACGGCAGGCCTCAATCAGCTGTTAGTTGAAGCATGTATATCAAAACCCGCAATCTGTATTTTGTGGACGCAGGTATATTGAAAACCTTTGTCACTATTTTGTGGAAGCTGATATATGGCAGGCCTCAATCAGTTGTTAGTTGAAGCTGGTATATCACCCTCAAGCAGTAATTTTGTGGACGCAGGTATATGGAAAACATCTATCACTATTTTGAAGGGGTGAAGAGTGGGTGGAAGTTGATGTGGAGGATGATAAGGTCCTAGACCCCATATGGAATCAAGGTCATGCGAGTGACGTATGCGGTTCGGAGGAAGAGGTGGTGGTCTCACACAGCTCTAGCGGCACAGCAAAAAAGGGAGCAGAGTGCAAAAGCAGAGTGGCCGTCCCCTAGCCAGTATGCCTGCTACTACCCATTAGTGATGAACAGCAGGGGCAATATTCAAATTTGCGATATTATGATGAATATTCTACCAATTATTAGCAAATTCGTGAATTCAAGATTATTTTCTCGATCGCGAAAAATCGGCAATGTAATATTCGCGTAATGCGTGCAAAATACAGGCTTGGGTCACTATTGCTACATTTTTCAAGCTGCTATAAGTTTCCTGAGACTGGAGAAAATGGTTGGTACGGCAGAACATTACGATAGCGTTATATGCAGATAGAGTGCTCCAATATATTCGCGATTGCGAAATCAGCACTAATGATGCAAATATTTTGGCGCAATACGTGCAACTTCACATTTTAACAGGTCTGACTACTTATTAGTGATTGGTGCACTAAGTATTGCTGTGAACTTGTGATATCACAGCACTATGTATGTACAGTATGTATGTATGTAGCATGTATGTATGGACAGCAGAACCTATCAGCTACACTATATCACTATCGAACCTACATTGACTATCTCCCACAAAAGATCTCAGGCTCCTCTTGCTCCTTCTTCTGCTGCGGTTTCGGCCTCTTCCTCCCCCTTTGGAGTGACAGTGGCACCTGCCACCCCGCAAACAGAGGATATGGCAGCAACACCACCACCTCCACCACCGTCACCCATCATGTCCACACTGTCCCATGGAAGCATTCAGCTGTCGATCCCCCAAATACTGGAGAGAAAGAGGAAGTACCCCCCTACCCAACCGTGATCCCTGGCCCTGAATGCCAGAATTTCAAAATTCCTGGCCTTTGAAATACTGTCATTCTGTCTGGTGGAGACGGAGACTTTTAAAAACCTTATGGCGGTGGCTGTCCCACAGTATGTGGTTCCCTGCCGCTACTACTTTTCCAGTTGAGCCATCCCTGCCGTGCATAAGCAAGTGGCGGACAAAATCAGGTGTGCACTGCGCAACGCCATCTGTGGCAAGGTTCACATTACTACTAATAAGTGGACCAGAAAGCACGGGCAGAGACATTATATCTCCCTAACTGCATACTTTGTAAATGCAGTGGCGACATGTCCTACCGCCACCGAGGATTGTAGGACATTTCTCATTGCCTCCTGTTGCCTCCTCCTATTCCGCTTCCTCCTCTACCGCCTTCTTATCCGTTCAGCGTAACACCTTCACCACCAACTTCAGCACAGCTAGGAAGAAACGACAGCAGGCAGTTTTGAAACTCATCTGTTTGGGGGGAGAAAAACTAACCGTGCAGAGGCTGTGGACAGGCATGGAACAACAGACCGATGAGTGGTGCCGCTGAGCATCAAGCCAGGCCAGGTGGTGTGTGATAACGGCCGAAATCTTATAGCAGCTCTAGGGCTAGCCAGTTTGACGCACATCCCTTGCCTGGCGCATGTGCTGAATTTGATGGTGCAGAGGTTTCTGAAAAATTACCCCAATATGTCAGAGCTGCTGCAGAAAGTGCGGGCTGTCTGTGCGTGCTTTCGGCGTTCTCACCATGTTGCTGCTCGCCTGTCTGCGCAGCAGCGTAACTTTGGCCCAACCGCTCACCGCCTCATATGCGACGTACCCACAAGGTGGAACTCCACCTTGCACATGCTGGAGAGGCTATGCAAGCAGTAGCAGGCGATAGTGGAGTTTCATCTGCAGCACGTATGGGTGAGTCGCTCTGCGGAACAGCACCACTTCACCACCAATGACTGGGCCTCCATGCGAAACCTGTGTGCCTTGTTGCGCTGTTTCGAGTACTCCACCAACATGGCCAGTACCGATGATGCAGTCCTCAGCGTTACGATCTCACTTCTATGTTTTCTTAAAAAAACACTTTGGGCAATGATGGATGAGGATGTGGCACAGGAGGAAGAGGGATCATTTCCAGGGTTATCAGGCCAGTCATTTACAATTGGCTCAGTGGGTGGGTTCCTGCACCAACAGAGGTACACAACTGTCCAGCCAGGGCACAGTTCTGCAGGATGAGGAGGATGAGGATGATGGGGAGGAGGAACCTTGTTCATAGCAGGGTGACACCCAAAGCAGATTATGGGCATCAATGGAGCGTTGCTGGGGGGATACAGAGGACACAGATGATACACCTCCCACAGAGGACAGCTTGTCGTTGCCTCTGGGAAGACTGGCACACATGAGCTACTACATGCTGCAGTGGCTGCGCAACAACCGCAGAGTTGCCCACATATAACCAGTGCTGATTACTGGGTGGCCACCCTGCTGGATCGACGCTACAAGGACAACGTGCTTTCCTTAATTCCATCACTGGAGCGTGATCAGAAGATGCGCGAGTACAAGCGCACACTGGTATAAGCGCTGCTGATGGCATTCACACCTGACAGCAGGGGCTCAGTGGAAGCACGGCGAAGGCAGAGGAGGAGGTAGAAGAAGTCGCCAAGACAGCTGAGGCAGCGCCAGCACCTCAGAAGGGACGGTTAGCATGGCCGAAATGTGGAAAAGCTTTGGTAGCACTCCACAACAACCAGCACCACCAGCTGATACGGAACGTCTTATCAGGCAGCATTTCAGCAACATGGTGGAACAGTACGTGTGCACATGCCTACATGTTCTGACTGATGGGTCTGCCCCATTCAACTTCTGGGTCTCCAAATTGGGCACATGGCCTGAGCTTGCCCTTTACGCCTTGGAGGTGCTGGTCTGCCCTGCAGCAAGTGTATTGTCTGAACATGTGTTTAGCACGGCAGGGGGGTAATCACAAACAAGCGCAGCCGCCTATCCACAGCCAACGTGAACAAGCTCACGTTCATTAAAATGAACCAGGCATGGTTCCCACAGGACTTGTTCGGTACTTGTGCTGATTAGACAAGTATACCGGCCGCACCCAACCATTGTTATATTCCAGCGCACTTTCTCTTTGCATTCTCTTTTCTATTTCCCAATGTTTTGGGTTCCCCCCAAATTTATTAAAAATTTAAAAATAAATAAAGGGAAAAAAAATAAAAATAAAAAAGAACAAAACCAGTGTTGGCTACCTCCTTCTCCACCCCCACTTCCACCTACACCGCAGGATTGCAGGGCAACTGTCCTGCTCTTACACCCATTTTGCTTCCTTTTGTAGCCCTCTAGCCCTTACTACGACTATTTTACAGCTATTTTAGTGCACCAAAGTTCAGGACCCCATTGACTTCAATGGGGTTCGGGACAAGTTCGGGTCCCGAACCCTAACTTTGACCCGAAGTTCGGCCGAACCCGGCGAACCCGAACATACATGGGTCCGCTCATCCCTATTCAAAAGGTATGAATGCAACTGAGTTAGGCCTTATGCACACGACCGTTGTGTGTTTTGCGGAACGGCATGGACAGCCATTGATATAACTGCCTATTCTTGTCTGCAAAACGGACAAGAATTGGACAGTTTATATTTTTTTTGCGGACCACGGAAAGGAGCAACGGATGCAGACAGCACACGGAGTGCTGTCCGCATCTTTTGCGGCCCTATTGAAGTGAATGGGTCTGCATCCAAGCCGCAAAAACTGCAGCTCGGATGCGGACCAAAACAACGGTCGTGTGCATGAGGCCTTAGGGTGTAACAAATTACACTGTGTTAGTAATATATGTAAAATAAAATGGAAAACAGAGTGCTTATTTAATGTGCCCTGCCATACAATGAAAATTGTTCAGGAATGTTTTTTTTTTTTTTGTACATGGTTTGAGGTACATGACAACAATGTTTTGGGTGCCAGTTTTGTGAAATGGTGCTGAAAAAACAAGATCCATCCAAGGAGTGTCCACTTAGCAACTTGCAGGACTTAAAGGATTTTCTGTTAATATCTTGCTACCAGATACCACAGGACACCATTTTTGGTGACATTTAGGAGACCTACACAATATTAGGGCTCATGCGCACAAACATATTTTCTTTCTGTGTCTGTTCCGGGTTTTTTGCAGTCTGTATGCGGAACCATTAATTTCAATGGGTTTGCAAAAAAAAACTGAAGTTATTCCATGTGCATTCCTTCTCCGTATGTCTGTATTTCCGTTCCGCAAAAAAATAGAACATGTCCTATTATTGTCCGCATTATGGACAAGGATAGTACTGTTCTATCAGGGGCCAGCTGTTCCATTCCGCAAAATTCGGAATGCACACGGACGTCATCAGTATTTTTTGCGGATTCGTTTTTTGCGGACCGCAAAATACATACAGTCGTGTGCATGAGCCCTTAGGCTGATTAATGTAACTTATTAAATTGACATTCTGTCTAAGCAAATTTCATGCTTATTACACTTCCTTATCTATAGAAGTATATTTATATAATCATTTTGTACAGTTTTAGCTATGTGTATTATAGGATACTGTTGTGCTTTAACATTGTGTCGGGCTATATTCTCATCATTTTATTTACTCAAAATAAATTCTCCTGACCTCCAGCTCTTCAGTCCATCATCTTAATTCAAATTGATTTCCACACTTAGCGAACATTCATTTGCATGAATCAATCCTGGGATTCAGGGGCCATGGCATCTGATCACTGAACTGTCTCTTTCATTTACTCACTACTTGCAGCTCTGTATGTGAGTGTGTGTCACCATTGTTTGCTAATTTTTCTTTTTTCTTATTGAGCTGCAAAAGCATGGGCTTAGAAATGCCCAGGCAACGTCAGATTCTGATGCTGTCTCTGTGATTTACTAAATTCATTTTCCAATTAAAAATTAGGGAAATGATGGAGATACAAAGAACAATGCCAAACGCTTGGCTTTTATCAAAGCCATCTAAAAAAAAAGTGGAGTTACCTATAGCAAACAAAACAAATTGCATAATCTGCTTATGCAAAATCTGTCACTAGATCAGAATCCATTAACTTAAAGAGGCATTCTAGAATTTTGTGTCTATAGTATTATTATATAATAATGCAGAGGCTCTTGTGTAAATTCTATAGACATGGGGTTAACTGTTTGAATAAGACGCTTAAAAAACACACTTTATTTGAAATATTCCAAAATATGTGGCTATCCGCCAAAAATACACCAGGCTAAAGTATGGAAGAGGGGCTCACATTTCTATATACATGTGATGCAGCCGTCCTCTCCCACAGCAAAATAAAATAAAATAGTGTATCCAGTTGGAGGAATACAGCAACTTGTGCTTCACTCCAGAAAACCTGGAACACTATGAATAGTGCTGCGGACACATAATAAATACCAGATGTTCTGTATCATTCTAAAATAACAGCTGAATAGACACACTGTATGTTTGTATCAGCGCGTCTCTGCAGCACTAAAAGTAAGACAGCAAGCCGTGAGAACTGTTTATTCTCAGGGGAAGTGCCTTATATATTATGCACTTATCCCCTAACCCCCCTATCCCCCACGCTGTGCGTCCCTGTCCTCTATTGTATTTTAATCCCTGCCTAATATAACATTGCCTCAACGCGTTTCTATGTCACCATTGACAGGGTGACATGTCATCAGGAGCGTAGGATAATTCTAATAGGTATGGAATTCCACATACACTCGACATATTTGACCACCACCTATTGTAACAGCTTGTGTTTGCGCACTTGCAGCATAGAGGTTAGCCTCTGGCTCTAGTTTGGCCGTTAAATTCCATAGACATATTTTAATTGAAGTGCCATTTATAGGTTGTCTGTCATCTTGGTGCCTTCTTGCCCCCTGATGTGGTTTGCTTAATGTAATATAAATTTACCATTATACCTATGGCTTTCTAGAGACAGAGTGCCAGAGACTGTAAGGGGCTCATTTATTAAGACTGGTGTTTTCCATGGCGGTCTTAAGTCTCTCTGTGCTGCTGGAGGACGTGCGAAAGATAAGTGGAGGTGCAGGACTCTACATAACTTTGGCGCTTCCTCAAGCGGGCCATACAAAAAACTTAAAGGGATTTTATCCTTACAGCAAGTGGCATTTATCATGTAGAGAAAGTTAATACAAGCCACTTACTAATGTATAGGGATGAGCGGACCCGTGGATGTTTGGGTTTGCCGGGTTTGGCCGAACTTCGGGTCAAAGTTCGGGTTGACCCGAACCCCATTGAAGTCAAAGGGGACCCAAACTTTGGTGCACTAAAATGGCTATAAAATAGTCGTAGAAAGTAGTGTTGGGTGAACATTCTCGGACGAACACCAGTTCGGCTCGAGCATCGCTATGATCTGCCGAATATCGCATGTGCCCGAGCCAGTGTAAATAAATCTAATTTAGCCTCTAATTCTGAAAAGTTTCTGGCGGGATTCGAACTCACAACCTTCTACATTACAGCCAAGAATGTATGTTAGCCACTACACTATAAAGCTGCATGGCCAGTTACTTAAAAAAAAAAAAAAAAAGAGAGATTTCTGCTATATACTGTAGGAATACTTACTAGTAGTAAGTTTTGCCATACAGCAGAAGTCTCTCTCTTTTTTTTTTTTAAAGCAACTTGCCATGCAGCTCTATAGTGTAGTGGTTAATGTTCTTGGCTGTAATGTAGAAGGTTGTGTATTCAAATCCCACCAGAAACATTTCAGAAATATAGGCTAAGTTAAATTTATATATTTTATATTTTTTTTGGTAATTGTTAAAAATGTGTAATTACAAAAAATAAAATTATGAATATATATATATTTTTGTTTGTTATATATATATATATATATATATATATATACAGTTGCAAGAAAAAGTATGTGAACCCTTTGGAATGATTTCTGCACAAATTGGTCATAAAATGTGATCTGATTTTCATCTAAGTCACAACAATAGACAATCACAGTCTGCTTAACCACCTCAGGACCGCCGTACGCAGGATTGCGTCTTTGCGGCGGTCCTGTTGTTCTGGGTGGACGCGCCGGTGCGTCCTCTCGCGAGACGCGAGATTTCGTGCATTGCCGGCCCGCGCATGCGCATCGCGGGCCGGCAAAAGTTAAAGAAGTATTTCGTCACCAGCCTGCCAGCCACGATCATTGGCTGGCAGGCTGGCGATTTTCAAAAAATCAAATCAGAAGCCAGATAACAGATCATATTAGTAAATATGATCTGTTATATGGCTTCTCTGCTCCTCTGCTGGTCCTTTTCGTCGGTTGGATCCAGCAGAGGAGCAGAGATCACTGTGAGTACCCACCAACACTACACCTTAGCCCCAGATCACCCTCCATCACCCCCATCATCCTAATTAACCCCTTGATCGCCCCCTGTCAATCACTTAGTGAAAGACAAAAAGTGATCAGTGTAAACTGTCACTTTTTTTCCCCACTAGTATTGGCTGTTAGGTTTTAGGATTAGTTTAGGCCCCTTGGTTAGGTAGTTTAGCGTCAGTTAGCGCCCAGCCCACCGCACCGCAGTCACTTATTCGCTGATTAGCGTATCGCTAATCAGCATTTGTACTTTTATAGTATCTGTAAGTGATCAAAACTGATCACGGTCAGATCTATAATAGTATTAGTGTCACCTTAGCTCGCCCTCCACCCAAAACGCAGTGTTTGCCCGATCAGGCCTGATCGGTCGCCCACACGTGCGTTCACCCACGCCCGCCCCACCGCAGTGACAAAAAAAAATTTGTTTTTTGATCACTGCACATTCACTTTACACGCACTGCGGCGATAAAAAAATCAGTTTTGATATTTTTTATCAACCGCAGCGGCCTCCGGTATTTCGCTAGCCTCCCCTTTGTAAGACAGGCTTGCTTTTTTTCTTGGGTAGTCTCAGGGAATACCGCTAAATTTAGTAGTCCAAAATGTCAAACAGGGGGTATTCTTCTGAAGAGGCCTACAGGATTCTGACCCAGTCGGATGAGGAATGGGAACCCTCATCTGACGAATCTAGCGGGTCAGAATATGAACCTGTGGAAAGCAGTGGCTCTCTGACCCAAAGTTCGGACGAGGAGGTGGAGGTCCTTGGCAGCACCAGGCGTACCCGGCCCCGTGTCGCTAGACCACAGGTTGTGCAGGATCCATTTCAAGAGCAGCAGAGTGGGGCTGTCGCTGCCGGATCACGTGGTGAGGCATACACCAGCAGCGCAGCCCTTCCTGGACCTAGTACCAGCACTGGCGTACAACATGGTGACGTGGCGAGCACCAGAAGGGCAGTTGAAGCTGGTACGGTGGCACGTGCAGTAGTTACCCCGTGGCAGCCACCGCGCAGACAGGCCCGTAGAGCCCCTAGAATCCCTGAGGTGCTGGCAAACCCTGATTGGCAGTCACCATCTTCAGCCGCACCTGTAGTTCCCCCTTTCACCGCCCAGTCTGGAGTTAGGGTTGAGACGGCTCAAATTGGTTCGGCCCTGGGATTTTTTGAGCTGTTCTTGACTGCGGAGCTCTTGGACTTAGTCGTGGCAGAGACAAACCGGTATGCCACACAATTTATATCCGCCAACCCGGGAAGCTCTTATGCCCAGTCTTTCCGGTGGAAACCAGTCCAAGTTTCCGAACTTAAAATTTTTCTGGGCCTTCTCCTCAACATAGGTCTAACTTAAAAGCATGAATTGCGGTCATATTGGTCCACGAACCCAATTCATCACATGCCCATGTTCTCTGCTGCTATGTCCAGGACACAATTTGAGACCATCCTGCGTTTCCTGCATTTTAGCGACAACACCACCTCCCGTCCCAGAGGCCACCCAGCTTTTGACCGGCTCCACAAAATTCGGCCCCTCATAGACCATTTCAACCAGAAATTTGCAGATTTGTATACCCCCGAGCAAAACATCTGCGTAGACGAGTCCCTAATACATTTTACCGGGCGCCTTGGCTTCAAACAATACATCCCAAGCAAGCGTGCCCGGTATGGGGTCAAATTGTATAAGCTCTGTGAAAGGGCCACAGGCTATACCCACAAATTTCGGATCTATGAGGGAAAAGATCAGACCCTGGAGCCGGTCGGTTGCCCTGACTACCTGGGGAGCAGTGGGAAGACAGTCTGGGACTTGGTGTCACCCTTATTCGGCAAGGGGTACCATCTTTATGTGGACAATTTTTACACAAGTGTGGCCCTCTTTAGGCATTTGTTTCTAGAACGGATTTGCGCCTGTGGCACCGCGCGAACTAGTCGCGTGGGCTTCCCCCAACGGCTTGTAACCACCCGTCTTGCAAGGGGGCAGAGGGCTGCCTTGTGTAACGAAGAACTGCTCGCGGTGAAATGGAGAGACAAGCGTGACGTTTACATGCTCTCCTCCATTCACGCAGACACGACAATCCAAATTGAAAGGGCAACCCCTGTCATTGAAAAGCCCCTCTCAGTCCACGACTATAATGCGCTCATGGGAGGGGTGGACTCCTATTTAGTTTCCCGCAGAACCAGACGCTGGTATATGAAGGTGTCTGTATATTTAATTCAATTGGCTGCCTATAATAGTTTTGTTCTCTACAGTAAGGCTAATTGCACACGACAGTATATTTTCACAGTCCGCAAAACGGGGTCCCGTTTTTCCGTGATCCGTGACCGTTTTTTCGTCCGTGGGTCTTCCTTGATTTTTGGAGGATCCTCGGACATGAAAAAAAAGTCGTTTTGGTGTCCGCCTGGCCGTGCGGAGCCAAACGGATCCATCCTGAATTACAATGCAAGTCAATGGGGACGGATCCGTTTGACGTTGACACAATATGGTGCCATTTCAAACGGATCCGTCCCCATTGACTTTCAATGTAAAGTCAGGAGTCCCTTTTATACCATCGGATCGGAGTTTTCTCCAATCCGATGGTATATTTTAACTTGAAGCGTCCCCATCACCATGGGAACGCCTCTATGTTAGAATATACTGTCGGATATGAGTTAGAATATACTGTCGGAAATGAGGTTTCACGATCTAACACAGAGGCGTTCCCATGGTGATGGGGACGCTTCTAGTTAGAATATACTACAAACTGTGTACATGACTGCCCCCTGCTGCCTAGCAGTATCCGATCTCTTACAGGGGGCCGTGATCAGCACAATTAACCCCTCAGGTGCCGCACCTGAAGGGGTTAATTGTACTATCATATCCCCCTGTAAGAGATCAGGGCTGCCAGGCAGCAGGGGGCAGACCCCCCCCTCCCCAGTTTGAATATCATTGGTGGCCAGTGCGGCCCCCCCCCCCTTCCTCCCTCTATTGTAATAATTCGTTGGTGGCACAGTGTGCGCCCCCCCCCCTTCCTCCCTCTATTGTAATAAATCGTTGGTGGCACAGTGTGCGCCCCCCCCTTCCTCCCTCTATTGTAATAAATCGTTGGTGGCACAGTGTGCGCCCCCCCCTTCCTCCCTCTATTGTAATAAATCGTTGGTGGCACAGTGTGCGCCCCCCCCCTTCCTCCCTCTATTGTAATAAATCGTTGGTGGCACAGTGTGCGCCCCCCCCTTCCTCCCTCTATTGTAATAAATCGTTGGTGGCACAGTGTGCGCCCCCCCCCTTCCTCCCTCTATTGTAATAAATCGTTGGTGGCACAGTGTGCGCCCCCCCCCACCCTTCCTCCCTCTATTGTAATAAATCGTTGGTGGCACAGTGTGCGCCCCCTTCGGCCCCCCCCTCCCTCTATAGCATTAACAACATTGGTGGCCAGTGTGCGGCCTCCCATCTCCCCCCCCCCCGATCATTGGTGGCAGCGGGTTACTAGCAATAGTACAATAGTAAAAGATTCATACTTACCTGGGAGCTGCGATGTTCGTGTCCGGCCGGGAGCTCCTCCTACTGGTAAGTGACAGTTCATTTAGCAATGCGCCGCACAGACCCTGTCACTTACCAGTAGGTAGAGCCCGGCCGGACACGAACATCGCAGCAGCCACCAGCAGGTAAGTACGAATCTTCAACTATTGTACTATTGCTAAGTAACCATGGCAACCAGGACTGTAGTAGCGTCCTGGTTGCCATGGTTACCGATCAGAGCCCCAGCGATTAAACTGGGACTCCGATCGGAACTCCGCTGCCACCAATGATGGGGGGGGGGGAGATGGGAGGCCGCACACTGGCCAACAATGTTGTTAATGCTATAGAGGGAGGGGGGGGCGATGGGGGGCGCACACTGTGCCACCAACGAATTATTACAATAGAGGGAGGGAGGGGGGGGCGCACACTGTGCCACCAACGAATAATTACAATAGAGGGAGGGGGGGGGCCGCACTGGCCACCAACCTATTATTACAATAGAGGGGGGGGGCCGCACTGGCCACCAATGATATTCAAACTGGGGAGGGGGGGAGGGTCTGCCCCCTGCTGCCTGGCAGCCCTGATCTCTTACAGGGGGATATGATAGTACAATTAACCCATTCAGGTGCCGCACCTGAAGGGGTTAATTGTGCTGATCACGGCCCCCTGTAAGAGATCGGGTGCTGCCAGGCAGCAGGGGGCAGTCTTGTACACAGTTTGTAGTGTATTCTAACTAGAAGCGTCCCCATCACCATGGGAACGCTTCTGTGTTAGAATATACTGTCGGTTCTGAGTTTTCACGAAGGGAAAACTCAGCTATGAAAAAGCTTTTATGCAGACGGATCTTCGGATCCGTCTGTATAAAAAGTAACCTACGGCCACGGATCACGGACACGGATGCCAATCTTGTGTGCATCCGTGTTCTTTCACGGACCCATTGACTTGAATGGGTCCGTGAACCGTTGGCCGTGAAAAAAATAGGACAGGTCATATTTTTTTCACGGCCAGGAAACACGGATCTCGGATGCGGCTGCAAAACGGTGCATTTTACGTTTTTTCCACGGACCCATTGAAAGTCATGGGGTCCGCGAAAAAAAACGGAAAATGGCACAACGGCCACGGGTGCACACAACGGTCGTGTGAAAGAGACCTAAGGCTGGGAGAACAGGATCCTTCCTCAAATTCCAGGAAGAGATCATCGAGAACCTCATTTATCCAGGAGGTTCCGTGGCCCCATCCACCAGTGTAGTTAGCCGTCTACACGAGCGACATTTCCCCAGTGTCGTTGCTGGTACCTCAACCCAACCGCCACCCCGAAAAAAATGTCGTGTCTGTAGCAGGAGTGGAATAAGGCGTGACACCCGCTATTTCTGTCCTGACTGTCCTGACCACCCTGCCCTATGCTATGGAGAGTGTTTCCGGAAGTACCACAAACAGGTACACCTAGCATAGGGATCACATCTCACCAGGACAGGCACACAGGGCTATTAGGGCCCATTCACTCACAGCTGCTGCAAACCTCTCCTTTCACCTGGGATAAAGTGCATAACGCACTTCGCCACATCTTTGGGCGATTTGCGCTTTGCACATTGTCCCATGGGGAAGGAGAGGTTTGTTCTATAAAGGTAAAAAAAAACAAAAAAAAAAAAAACACCAGTAAGCAAAAAGGTTAATGTTCAGTTCAAAAAGTTAAAGTTTAGATGTTCTCTTCCAAAGTTAATAAAATTATTGTGTTGCGGCCTGGTTTTTTATTTTTTTATTTTTATTTTTACCTTCCAGGTGGACCAACCGATCGACTAGCTGCAGCACTGATGTGCATTCGGACAGAAGCATTGTGCTGCTGTCAGATTACACACAAGTCGGTGTATGCGGCGCTGCAAGACGAGATTTCTCCTCTGCAGTAAAAGATATGTTTGCCGAGGCATATGAGCTGAGGAGGTGGCGGTGTTCATATACTTTGGCAAACACTTTGTATATATAAAAAAAAAAATCCCGGCAATGATTTATTCATCCACATCGATTGATGTGAATGGAGAAATCTGGTTTGCCAGGGCATACGAGCTAAGTGGGTATGGATGTTGGGCGGAGCTCCTATGTCCTGGCAGACGCCTTTCCCCTCCTTTTTCTTTTTTTGGCAGAGATTTTTTCATCCACATTGATCGATGCGAATGAAGAAATCTGTGCCGTTCATTTTTTTCTTTCAGCCCAGAGGCTGAACGGAAAAAAAAAATCTCATTACCCGTATGCTCAATATAAGGAGAATAGCAGAAACTCCTAATGCTGGGCATACATGTAATGATTGCGGAGACCCTCAAATGCCAGGGCAGTACAAACACCCCCCAAATAACACCATTTTGGAAAGAAGACACCCCAAGGTATTCGATGAGGGGCATATTGAGTCCATGAAAGATTGAAATTTTTGTCCCAAGTTAGCGGAAAGGGAGACTTTGTGAGAAAAAAAATCAAAAAAATCAATTTCTCCTAACTTGTGCCAAATTTTTTTTTTTTCTATGAACTCGCCATGCCTCTCATTGAATACCTTGGGGTGTCTTCTTTCCAAAATGGGGTCACATATGGGGTATTTATACTGCCCTGGCATTTTAGGGGCCCCAAAGCGTGAGAAGAAGTCTGGTATCCAAATGTCTAAAAATGCCCTCCTAAAAGGAATTTGGGCCCCTTTGCCCACCTAGGCTGCAAAAAAGTGTCACACATGTGGTATCTCCGTATTCAGGAGAAGTTGGGGAATGTGTTTTGGGGTGTCATTTTGCATATACCCATGCTGGGTGAGATAAATATCTTGGTCAAATGCCAACTTTGTATAAAAAAAATGGGAAAAGTTGTCTTTTGCCAAGATATTTCTCTCACCCAGCATGGGTATATGTAAAATGACACCCCAAAACACATTCCCCAACTGCTCCTGAATATGGAGATACCACAGGTGTGACACTTTTTTGCAGCCTAGGTGGGCAAAGGGGCCCACATTCCAAAGAGCACCTTTCGGATTTCACAGGTCATTTACCTACTTACCACACATTTGGGCCCCTAGAATGCCAGGGCAGTATAACTACCCCACAAGTGACCCCATTTTGGAAAGAAGACACCCCAAGGTATTCGCTGATGGGCATAGCGAGTTCCTAGAATTTTTATTTTTTTGACACAAGTTAGTGGAAAATGATGATTTTTTATTTATTTTTTTCTTACAAAGTCTCATATTCCACTAACTTGTGACAAAAAATAAAAACTTCCATGAACTCACTATGCCCATCAGCGAATATCTTGGGATCTCTTCTTTCCAAAATGGGGTCACTTGTGGGGTAGTTATACTGCCCTGGCATTCTAGGGGCCCAAATGTGTGGTAAGGAGTTTGAAATCAAATTCTGTAAAAAATGACCAGTGAAATCCGAAAGGTGCTCTTTGGAATATGGGCCCCTTTGCCCACCTAGGCTGCAAAAAAGTGTCACACATCTGGTATCTCTGTATTCAGGAGAAGTTGAGGAATGTGTTTTGGGGTGTCTTTTTACATATACCCATGCTGGGTGAGAGAAATATCTTGGCAAAAGACAACTTTTCCCATTTTTTTATACAAAGTTGGCATTTGACCAAGATATTTATCTCACCCAGCATGGGTATATGTAAAAAGACACCCCAAAACACATTCCTCAACTTCTCCTGAATACAGAGATACCAGATGTGTGACACTTTTTTGCAGCCTAGGTGGGCAAAGGGGCCCATATTCCAAAGAGCAGCTTTCGGATTTCACTGGTCATTTTTTACAGAATTTGATTTCAAACTCCTTACCACACATTTGGGCCCCTAGAATGCCAGGACAGTATAACTACCCCACAAGTGACCCCATTTTGGAAAGAAGACACCCCAAGGTATTCCGTGAGGGGCATGGCGAGTTCCTAGAATTTTTTATTTTTTGTCACAAGTTAGTGGAAAATGATGATTTTTTTTTTTTTTATACAAAGTCTCATATTCCACTAACTTGTGACAAAAAATAAAAACTTCCATGAACTCACTATGCCCATCAGCGAATACCTTGGGGTCTCTTCTTTCCAAAATGGGGTCACTCGTGGGGTAGTTATACTGCCCTGGCATTCTAGGGGCCCAAATGTGTGGTAAGGAGTTTGAAATCAAATTCTGTAAAAACTGACCAGTGAAATCCGAAAGGTGCTCTTTGGAATATGGGCCCCTTTGCCCACCTAGGCTGCAAAAAAGTGTCACACATCTGGTATCTCTGTATTCAGGAGAAGTTGAGGAATGTGTTTTGGGGTGTCTTTTTACATATACCCATGCTGGGTGAGAAATATCTTGGTCAAATGCCAACTTTGTATAAAAAAAAAAAATGGGAAAAGTTGTCTTTTGCCAAGATATTTCTCTCACTTAGCATGGGTATATGTAAAAAGACACCCCAAAACACATTCCTCAACTTCTCCTGAATACAGAGATACCAGATGTGTGACATTTTTTTGCAGCCTAGGTGGGCAAAGGGGCCCATATTCCAAAGAGCACCTTTCGGATTTCACTGGTCATTTTTTACAGAATTTGATTTCAAACTCCTTACCACAGAATGGGGCCCCTAGAATGCCAGGGCAGTATAACTACCCCACAAGTGACCCCATTTTGGAAAGAAGAGACCCCAAGGTATTTCGTGATGGGCATAGTGAGTTCATACAACTTTTTATTTTTTGTCACAAGTTAGTGAAATATGAGACTTTGTAATAAAAAAAAAAAAAAAAAAAAATCATCATTTTCCGCTAACTTGTGACAAAAAATAAAAAGTTCTATGAACTCACTATGCCCATCAGCGAATACCTTAGGGTGTGTACTTTCCGAAATGGGGTCATTTGTGGGGTGTTTGTACTGTCTGGGCATTGTAGAACCTCAGGAAACATGACAGGTGCTCAGAAAGTCAGAGCTGCTTCAAAAAGCGGAAATTCACATTTTTGTACCATAGTTTGTAAACGCTATAACTTTTACCCAAACCATTTTTTTTTTTACCCAAACATTTTTTTTTATCAAAGACATGTAGAACAATAAATTTAGAGCAAAATTTATATATGGATCTCGTTTTTTTTGCAAAATTTTACAACTGAAAGTGAAAAATGTCATTTTTTTGCAAAAAAATCGTTAAATTTCGATTAATAACAAAAAAAGCAAAAATGTCAGCAGCAATGAAATACCACCAAATGAAAGCTCTATTAGTGAGAAGAAAAGGAGGTAAAATTCATTTGGGTGGTAAGTTGCATGACCGAGCAATAAACGGTGAAAGTAGTGTAGGTCAGAAGTGTAAAAAGTGGCCTGGTCTTTCAGGGTGTTTAAGCACTGGGGGCTGAGGTGGTTAAACTAATAACACACAAATAATTAAATGTTACCATTAGGGATGAGCGAACCCGAACTGTATAGTTCGGGTTCGTACCGAATTTTGGGGTGTCCGTGACACGGACCCGAACCCGAACATTTTCGTAAAAGTCCGTGTTCGGGTTCGGTGTTCGGGTTCGGTGTTCGGCGCTTTCTTGGCGCTTTTTGAAAGGCTGCAAAGCAGCCAATCAACAAGCGTCATACTACTTGCCCCAAGAGGCCATCACAGCCTTGCCTACTATTGGCATGGCTGTGATTGGCCAGTGCAGCATGTGACCCAGCCTCTATATAAGCTTGGGTCACGTTGCGCTGCACGTCACTTTGCTGATTGAAGCATAGGGAGAGGTTGCAGCTGCGACGTTAGGGCGAGATTAGGCAGTGATTAACTTCTCCAAAAGACTTCATTCTGTGATCGATCTGCAGCTGTGGCTCATTGAAGTGCTAATATTGACTTGCTCACTTTTTTGAGGCTGCCCAGAGCGTTTTTAGATAACTTTTTTTCTGGGGTGATCGGCGGCCATTTTGTGACTTGTGGTGCGCCAGCACAAGCTATTACCAAGTGTATTTAACCATCAATAGTGTGGTTATTTTGTGCTATATCCTACATCAGCTGCAGGCTGAGCCTGTGTCACCGAAGTGCATTTAACCATCAACAGTCTGGTTATTTTTTGGCCATATACTACATCAGCTGCAGGCTGAGCCTGTGTCACCGAAGTGCATTTAACCATCGACAGTCTGATTATTTTTTGGCCATATACTACATCTGGTGCAGGCTGAGCCTGTGTCACCCAAGTGCATTTAACCATCAACAGTGTGGTTATTTTTTGGCCATATACTACATCAGGGGCAAGTTGAGCCTGTCACCCAGCGCCTAAAAAATAGACCTGACATTTCTATTCAACCAAATCTGTACTGTTTTAGCTGGTCAAGTTATTTGTAGTGACCGTAAAAGCACACTTTTTGTTCTGGGTTGAAAAACTATTCCCAAATTTGCCATTCTCAAAATAACTAGTTTCTGGTATATGAGGCCTACTTGAAATCTATCCCAAAAAGGATATCTTACATTGAAGGTACTGATAGTGTCATTCAGAAAAACCTAAGACACACGCTACCGTGCAGATAGAAGTCTGATTCTGTGATTAAACCTTAACCTGTCACACAGTGCAAAAAAAAACAGGTCTCACATTTCTATTCAAGCAAATCTGTACTGTTTTAGCTGGTCAAGTTATTTGTAGCGACCGTAAAAGCCCTTTTTTTTTTCTGGGTTGAAAAACTATTCCCAAATTTGCCATTCTCAAAATAACTAGTTTCTGGTATTTGAGGCCTACTTGAAATCTATCCCAAAAAGGATATCTTACATTGAAGGTACTGATAGTGTCATTCAGAAAAACCTAAGACACACGCTACCGTGCAGATAGAAGTCTGATTCTGAGATTAAACCTTAACCTGTCACACAGTGCAAAAAAAAACAGGTCTCAAATTTCTATTCAAGCAAATCTGTACTGTTTTAGCTGGTCAAGTTATTTGTAGTGACCGTAAAAGCAAATTTTTTTTTCTGGGTTGAAAAACTATTCCCAAATTTGCCATTCTCAAAATAACTAGTTTCTGGTATTTGAGGCCTACTTGAAATCTATCCCAAAAAGGATATCTTACATTGAAGGTATTAATAGTGTCATTCAGAAAAACCTAAAACACACGCTACCGTGCAGATAGAAGTCTGATTCTGTGATTAAACCTTAACCTGTCACACAGTGCAAAAAAAAAACAGGTCTCACATTTCTATTCAAGCAAATCTGTACTGTTTTAGCTGGTCAAGTTATTTGTAGTGACCGTAAAAGCACATTTTTTTTTCTGGGTTGAAAAACTATTCCCAAATTTGCCATTCTCAAAATTCTGGTGAACGGGAACAATGAGGAAAACATCTAATAAGGGACGCGGACATGGTCGTGGTGGTGTTAGTGGACCCTCTGGTGCTGGGAGAGGACGTGGCCGTTCTGCCACAGCCACATGTCCTAGTGTACCAATTACCTCAGGTCCCAGTAACCGCCAGAATTTACAGGGATATTTGGTGGGGCCCAATGCTGTTCTAAGGATGGTAAGGCCTGAGCAGGTACAGGCATTAGTCAATTGGGTGGCCGACAGTGCATCCAGCACGTTCACATTATCTCCCACCCAGTCTTCTGCAGAAAGCGCACAGATGGCGCATGAAAACCAAGCCCATCAGTCTGTCACATCACCCCCATGCATATCAGGGAAACTGTCTGAGCCTCAAGTTATGCAGCAGTCTCTTATGCTGTTTGAAGACTCTGCTGCCAGGGTTTCCCAAGGGCATCCACCTAGCTCTTCACCAGGGGTGGTAGAGATAGAATGCACTAACGCACAACCACTTATGTTTCCTGATGATGAGGACATGGGAATACCACCTCAGCACGTCTCTGATGATGACGAAACACAGGTGCCAACTGCTGCGTCTTTCTGCCGTGTGCAGACTGAATAGGAGGTCAGGGATCAAGACTGGGTGGAAGACGATGCAGGGGACGATGAGGTCCTAGACCCCACATGGAATGAAGCTTGTGCCACTGACTTTCACAGTTCGAAGGAAGAAGCAGTGGTGAGACCGAGCCAACAGCGTAGCAAAAGAGGGAGCAGTGGGCAAAATCAGAACACCCGCCGCCAAGAGACTCCGCCTGCTACTGACTGCCGCCATCTGGGACCGAGCACCCCAAAGGCAGCTTCAAGGAGTTCCCTGGCATGGCACTTCTTCAAACAATGTGCTGACGACAAGACCCGAGTGGTTTGCACGCTGTGCCATCAGAGCCTGAAGCGAGGCATTAACGTTCTGAACCTTAGCACAACCTGCATGACCAGGCACCTGCATGCAAAGCATGAACTGCAGTGGAGTAAACACCTTAAAAACAAGGAAGTCACTCAGGCTCCCCCTGCTGCCTTTTCTGCTGCTGCCGCCTCGGCCTCTTCTGCTGCTGCCGCCGCCTCGGCCTCTTCTGCTGCTGCTGCCGCCGCCTTGGCCTCTTCCTCTGCCTCTGGAGGAACGTTGGCACCTGCCGCCCAGCAAACATGGGATGTACCACCAACACCACCACCTGCGTCACCAAGCATCTCAACCATGTCACACGGCAGCGTTCAGCTCTCCATCTCACAAACATTTGAGAGAAAGCGTAAATTCCCACCTAGCCACCCTCGATCCCTGGCCCTGAATGCCAGCATTTCTAAACTACTGGCCTATGAAATGCTGTCATTTAGGCTGGTGGACACACACAGCTTCAAACAGCTCATGTCGCTTGCTGTCCCACAGTATATTGTTCCCAGCCCCCACTGCTTCTCCAAGAGAGCCGTGCCTTCCCTGCACAAACAAGTGTCCGATAAAATCAAGTGTGCACTGCGCAACGCCATCTGTGGCAAGGTCCACCTAACCACAGATACATGGACCAGTAAGCACGGCCAAGGACGCTATATCTCCCTAACTGCACACTGGGTAAATGTAGTGGCGGCTGGGCCCCAGGCGGAGAGCTGTTTGGCGCACGTCCATGCTGCAGTGCCTGCGCAACGACAGCAGAGTTGCCCACATTTTAACGTGTGCGGACTACTGGGTTGCCACCCTGCTGGATCCCCGGTACAAAGACAATGTGCCCACCTTACTTCCTACACTGGAGCGTGATAGGAAGATGCGCGAGTACAAGCGCACGTTGGTAGACGCGCTACTGAGAGCATTCCCAAATGTCACAGGGGAACCAGTGGAAGCCCAAGGCGAAGGCAGAGGAGGAGCAAGAGGTCGCCAACGCAGCTGTGTCACGGCCAGCTCCTCTGAGGGCAGGGTTAGCATGGCAGAGATGTGGAAAAGTTTTGTCACCACGCCACAGCTAACTGCACCACCACCTGATACGGAACGTGTTAGCAGGAGGCAACATTTTACTAACATGGTGGAACAGTACCTGTGCACACCCCTCCACGTACTGACTGATGGTTCGGCCCCATTCAACTTCTGGGTCTCCAAATTGTCCACGTGGCCAGAGCTAGCCTTTTATGCCTTGGAGGTGCTGGCCTGCCCGGCGGCCAGCGTTTTGTCTGAACGTGTATTCAGCACGGCAGGGGGCGTCATTACAGACAAACGCAGCTGCCTGTCTACAGCCAATGTGGACAAGCTGACGTTCATAAAAATGAACCAGGTATGGATCCCACAGGACCTGTCCATCCCTTGTGCAGATTAGATATTAACTACCTCCCCTTAACAATATATTATTCTACTCCAGGGCACTTTCTTATTCAATACTATTTTTAATTTCATTTTACCATTATATTGCGGGGCAACCCAAAGTTGAATGAACCTCTCCTCTGTCTGGGTGCCGGGGCCTAATTGTGTGACAGAGGCCTGTTCCAGTGGTGGGTGACGTGAAGCCTGATTCTCTGCTATGACATGAAGACTTATTCTGTGCTGACATGAAGCCAGATTCTCTGTTACGCGACCTCTCTCCTCTGCCTGGGTGCCTGGGCCTAAATATGTGACAGTGGCCTGTTCCAGTGGTGGATGACGTGAAGCCTGATTCTCTGCTATGACATGAAGACAGATTCTGTGCTGACATAAGGCCAGATTCTCTGTTACGCGACCTCTCTCCTCTGCCTGGGTGCCTGGGCCTAAATATGTGACAGTGGCCTGTTCCAGTGGTGGGTGACGTGAAGCCTGATTCTCTGCTATGACATGAAGACAGATTCTGCGCTGACATAAGGCCAGATTCTCTGTTACGGGACCGCTCTCCTCTGTCTGGGTGCCGGGGCCTAAATGTGTGACAGTGGCCTGTTACAGTGGTGGGTGACGTGAAGCCTGATTCTCTGCTATGACATGAAGACAGATTCTGTGCTGACATAAGGCCAGATTCTTTGTTACGGGACAGCTCTCCTCTGTCTGGGTGCCGGGGCCTAAATGTGTGACAGTGGCCTGTTCCAGTGGTGGGTGACGTGAAGCCTGATTCTCTGCTATGACATGAAGACTGATTCTGTGCTGACATGAAGCCAGATTCTCTGCTATGGCATGAAGAGACTGATTCTGTGCTGACATGAAGCCAGATTCTTTGCTATGGCATGAAGAGACTGATTCTCTGCTGACGTGAAGCCAGATTCTCTGCTATGGGACCTCTGTCCAATTGATATTGGTTCATTTTTATTTATTTTATTTTTATTTTAATTAATTTCCCTATCCACATTTGTTTGCAGGGGATTTACGTACATGTTGCTGCCTTTTGCAGCCCTCTAGCTCTTTCCTGGGCTGTTTTACAGCCTTTTTAGTGCCCAAAAGTTCGGGTCCCCATTGACTTCGGGTCCCCATTGACTGTTGCAACACCCATCTTCTGTTGAGCTTCAGCTGGTGGACAGATGGCCTTAAGTTCTCCTGAAAAATGTCTTGATAAACTTGGGAATTCATTTTTCCTTCGATGATAGCAATCCGTCCAGGCCCTGACGCAGCAAAGCAGCCCCAAACCATGATGCCCCAACCACCATACCTCACAGTTGGGATGAGCTTTTGATGTTGGTGTGCTGTGCCTCTTTTTGTTGTGTGTTTCTTCCAAACAACTCAACTTTGGTTTCATCTGTCCACAGAATATTTTGCCAGTACTGCTGTGGAACATCCAGGTGCTCTTGTGCAAACTGTAAACGTACAACAATGTTTTTTTTGGACAGCAGTGGCCTCCTCTGTGGTATACTCCCATGAAATCCATTCTTATTTAGTGTTTTACTTGTCGTAGATTTGCTAACAGGGATGTTAACATATGCCAGAGACTTTTGTAAGTCTTTAGCTGACACTCTAGATTTCTTCTTCACCTCATTGAGCAGTCTGCGCTGTGCTCTTGCAGTCTTCTTTACAGGACAGCCACTCCTAGGGAGAGGAACAGCAGTGCTGAACTTTCTCCATTTATAGACAATTTGTTTTACCGTGGACTGATGAACAGCAACGCTTTTGGAGATACTTTTATAACCCTTTCCAGCTTTATGCAAGTCAACAATTCTTAAACGTAGATCTTCTGAGAGCTCTTTTGTGCGAGGCATCATTCACATCATGCAATGCTTCTTGTGAAAAGCAAACCCAGAACTGGTGTGTTTTTTTTTATAGGGCAGGGCAGCTGTAACCAACACCTCCAATCTCATCTCATTGATTGGACTCCAGTTGGCTGACATTTCACTCCAATTAGCTCTTGGAGATGTCATTAGTCTAGGAGTTCACATACTTTTTCCACCTGCACTGTAAATGTTTACATGGTGTGTTCAATAAAAACTTGGTAACTAGAGTTGAGCGAACACCTGGATGTTCGGGTTCGAGAAGTTCGGCCGAACTTCCCGGAAATGTTCGGGTTCGGGATCCGAACCCGAACCGAACTTCGTCCCGAACCCGAACCCCATTGAAGTCAACAGGACAACGACCCAAAGCATAGAAGCAAATCAACAACAGAATGGCTTAAACAGAAGAAAAAACGCCTTCTAGAGTGGCCCAGTAAGAGTCCTGACCTCAACCCGATTGAGATGCTGTGGCATAATCTCAAGAAAGGGATTCACACCAGACATCCCAAGAATATTGCTGAACTGAAACAGTTCTGTAAAGAGGAATGGTCAAGAATTACTCCTGACCGTTGTGCACGTCTGATCTGCAACTACAAGAAATGTTTGGTTTAAGTTATTGCTGCCAAAGGAGGTTCAACCAGTTATTAAATCCAAGGGTTCACATACTTTTTCCACCTACACTGTGAATGTTTACATGGTGTGTTCAATAAAAACATGGTAACATTTAACTCTTTGTGTGTTATTAGTTGAAGCAGATTGTGATTGTCTATTGTTGTGACTTGAAGATCACACCACATTTTATGACCAATTTGTGCATAAATCCATATCATTCCAAAGGGTTCACATACTTTTTCTTGCAACTGTTTATATGTTTTTTAAATAACTGGCCCTGTATGTGAAAGATAGCAAAAAATCTAATTTAATACAACTTAGCGAGACCAATTTAGAGTCAGTTTGGGTTACCTTGCAGCTTGATAATAGAGTTGAGCGAACACCTGGATGTTCGGGTTCGAGAAGTTCGGCCGAACTTCCCGGAAATGTTCGGGTTCGGGATCCGAACCCGACCCGAACTTAATCCCGAACCCCATTGAAGTCAATGGGGACCCGAACTTTTCGGCACTAAAAAGGCTGTAAAACAGCCCAGGAAAGAGCTAGAGGGCTGCAAAAGGCAGCAACATGTAGGTAAATCCCCTGCAAACAAATGTGGATAGGGAAATGAATTAAAATAAAAATAAAAAAAATAAAAATTAACCAATATCAATTGGACAGAGGTCCCATAGCAGAGAATCTGGCTTCACGTCAGCAGAGAATCAGTCTCTTCATGCCATAGCAGAGAATCTGGCTTCATGTCAGCAGAGAATCAGTCTTCATGTCATAGCAGAGAATCAGGCTTCACGTCACCCACCACTGGAACAGGCCACTGTCACACATTTAGGCCCCGGCACCCAGACAGAGGAGAGAGGTCCCGTAACAGAGAATCTGGCTTCATGTCAGCACAGAATCAGTCTTCATGTCATAGCAGAGAATCAGGCTTCACGTCACCCACCACTGGAACAGGCCACTGTCACACATTTAGGCCCCGGCACCCAGACAGAGGAGAGAGGTCCCGTAACAGAGAATATGGCTTCATGTCAGCACAGAATCAGTCTTCATGTCATAGCAGAGAATCAGGCTCACGTCACCCACCACTGGAACAGGCCACTGTCACATATTTAGGCCCCGGCACCCAGACAGAGGAGAGAGGTCCCGTAACAGAGAATCTGGCTTCATGTCAGCACAGAATCTGTCTTCATGT
Source organism: Bufo bufo (assembly GCF_905171765.1). Taxonomy (NCBI): domain Eukaryota; kingdom Metazoa; phylum Chordata; class Amphibia; order Anura; family Bufonidae; genus Bufo; species Bufo bufo. The sequence goes on along the minus strand of NC_053397.1, from coordinate 82,915,809 downwards.
CATAGCAGAGAATCAGGCTTTACGTCACCCACCACTGGAACAGGCCACTGTCACACATTTAGGCCCCGGCACCCAGACAGAGGAGAGAGGTCCCGTAACAGAGAATCTGGCTTCATGTCAGCACAGAATCAGTCTTCATGTCATAGCAGAGAATCAGGCTTCACGTCACCCACCACTGGAACAGGCTACTGTCACATATTTAGGCCCAGGCACCGAGGCAGAGGAGAGAGGTCGCGTAACAGAGAATCTGGCTTCATGTCAGCAGAGAATCAGTCTTCATGTCATAGCAGAGAATCAGGCTTCACGTCACCCACCACTGGAACAGGCCACTGTCACATATTTAGTCCCCGGCACCCAGATAGAGGAGAGGTTCAATCAACTTTGGGTTGCCCCGCAATATAATGGTAAAATGAAAATAAAAATAGGATTGAATGAGGAAGTGCCCTGGAGTACAATAATATATTGTTAAGGGGAGGTAGTTAATGTCTAATCTGCACAAGGGATGGACAGGTCCTGTGGGATCAATGCCTGGTTAATTTTTATGAACGTCAGCTTGTCCACACTGGTTGTAGACAGGCGGCTGCGTTTGTCTGTAATGACGCCCCCTGCCGTGCTGAATACACGTTCAGACAAAACGCTGGCCGCCGGGCAGGCCAGCACCTCCAAGGCATAAAAGGCTAGCTCTGGCCACGTGGACAATTTGGAGACCCAGAAGTTGAATGGGGCCGAACCATCAGTCAGTACGTGGAGGGGTGTGCACAGGTACTGTTCCACCATGTTATTGAAATGTTGCCTCCTGCTAACACGTTCCATATCAGGTGGTGGTGCAGTTAGCTGTGGCGTGGTGACAAAACTTTTCCACATCTCTGCCATGCTAACCCTGCCCTCAGAGGAGCTGGCCGTGACACAGCTGCATTGGCGACCTCTTGCTCCTCCTCTGCCTTCGCCTTGGGCTTCCACTGGTTCCCCTGTGACATTTGGGAATGCTCTCAGTAGCGCGTCTACCAACGTGCTCTTTTACTCGCGCATCTTCCTATCACGCTCCAGTGTAGGAAGTAAGGTGGGCACATTGTCTTTGTACCGGGGATCCAGCAGGGTGGCAACCCAGTAGTCCGCACACGTTAAAATGTGGGCAACTCTGCTGTCATTGCGCAGGCACTGCAGCATGTAGTCGCTCATGTGTGCCAGGCTGCCCAGAGGTAAGGACAAGCTGTCCTCTGTGGGAGGCGTATCGTCATCGTCCTGTGTTTCCCCCCAGCCACGCACCAGTGATGGGCCCGAGCTGCGTTGTGTTCCAGCCCGCTGTGAACCTGCTTCATCTTCATCCTCCTCCACCTCTTCCTCATCATCGTCCTCCTCGTCCTCCAGTAGTGGGCCCTGTCTGGCCACATTTGTACCTGGCCTCTGGTGTTGCAAAAAACCTCCCTCTGAGTCACTTCAAAGAGACTGGCCTGAAAGTGCTAAAAATGACCCCTCTTCCTCATCTTCCTCCTGGGCCACCTCCTCTTCCATCATCGCCCTAAGTGTTTTCTCAAGGAGACATAGAAGTGGTATTGTAACGCTGATAACGGCGTCATCGCCACTGGCCATGTTGGTGGAGTACTCGAAACAGCGCAACAGGGCGCACAGGTCTCGCATGGAGGCCCAGTCATTGGTGGTGAAGTGGTGCTGTTCCGCAGTGCGACTGACCCGTGCGCGCTGCAGCTGAAACTCCACTATGGCCTGCTCCTGCTCGCACAGTCTGTCCAGCATGTGCAAGGTGGAGTTCCACCTGGTGGGCACGTCGCATATGAGGCGGTGAGCGGGAAGGCCGAAGTTACGCTGTAGCGCAGACAGGCGAGCAGCGGCAGGGTGTGAACGCCGGAAGCGCGAACAGACGGCCCGCACTTTATGCAGCAGCTCTGACATGTCGGGGTAGTTGTAAATGAACTTCTGTACCACCAAATTCAGCACATGCGCCAGGCAAGGGATGTGCGTCAAACCGGCTAGTCCCAGAGCTGCAACGAGATTTCGCCCATTATCGCACACCACCAGGCCAGGCTTGAGGCTCACCGGCAGCAACCATTCGTTGGTCTGTTGCTCTATACCCCGCCACAACTCCTGTGCGGTGTGGGGCCTGTCCCCCAAACATATGAGTTTCAGAACGGCCTGCTGACGTTTACCCCGGGCTGTGCTGAATTTGATGGTGAAGGTGTGTGGCTGACTGGATGAGCAGGTGAAAGAAGAGGAGGAGGAAGTTGAGTATTAGGAGGAGGAGACAGGAGGCAAAGAATGTTGCCCTGCGATCCTTGGCGGCGGAAGGACGTGCGCCAAACAGCTCTCCGCCTGGGGCCCAGCCGCCACTACATTTACCCAGTGTGCAGTTAGGGAGATATAGCGTCCCTGGCCGTGCTTACTGGTCCACGTATCTGTAGTTAGGTGGACCTTGCCACAGATGGCGTTGCGCAGTGCACACTTGATTTTATCTCTTGGAGAAGTAGTGCCGGCTGGGAACAACATACTTTGGGACAGCAATCGACATGAGCTGTTTGAAGCTGTCTGTCTCCACCAGCCTAAATGACAGCATTTCATAGGCCAGTAGTTTAGAAATGTTTCTCTCAAATGTTTGTGAGATGGAGAGCTGAACGCTGCCGTGTGACATGGTTGAGATGCTTGGTGACGCAGGTGGTGGTGTTGGTGGTACATCCCATGTTTGCTGGGCGGCAAGTGCCAACGTCCGTCCAGAGGCGGAGGAAGAGGCCGAGGCGGCGGCAGCAGCAGAAGAGGCCGAGGCGGCAGCAGCAGAAGAGGTAGCAGGGGGAGCCTGAGTGACTTCCTTGTATTTAAGGTGTTTACTCCACTGCAGTTCATGCTTTGCATGCAGGTGCCTGGTCATGCAGGTTGTGCTAAGGTTCAGAACGTTAATGCCTCGCTTCAGGCTCTGATGGCACAGCGTGCAAACCACTCGGGTCTTGTCGTCAGCACATTGTTTGAAGAAGTGCCATGCCATGGAACTCCTTGAAGCTGCCTTTGGGGTGCTCGGTCCCAGATGGCGGCGGTCAGTAGCAGGCGGAGTCTCTTGGCGGCGGGTGTTCTGATTTTGCCCACTGCTCCCTCTTTGTCTTTTGCTACGCTGTTGGCTCGGTCTCACCACTGCCTTTTCCTCCGAACTGTGAAAGTCAGTGGCACGACCTTCATTCCATGTGGGGTCTAGGACCTCATCGTCCCCTGCATCGTCTTCCACCCAGTCTTGATCCCTGACCTCCTGTTCAGTCTGCACACTGCAGAAAGACGCAGTAGTTGGCACCTGTGTTTCGTCATCATCAGAGACATGCTGAGGTGGTATTCCCATGTCCTCATCATCAGGAAACATAATTAGTTGTGTGTTAGTGCATTCTATCTCTTCCACCCCTGGGGAAGGGCTAGGTGGATGCCCTTGGGAAACCCTGGCAGCAGAGTCTTCAAACAGCATAAGAGACTGCTGCATAACTTGAGGCTCAGACAGTTTCCCTGATATGCATGGGGGTGATGTGACAGACTGATGTGCTTGGTTTTCATGCGCCATCTGTGGGCTTTCTGCAGAAGACTGGGTGGGAGATAATGTGAACGTGCTGGATGCACTGTCGGCCACCCAATTGACTAATGCCTGTACCTGCTCAGGCCTTACCATCCTTAGAACAGCATTGGGCCCCACCAAATATCCCTGTAAATTCTGGCGGCTACTGGGACCTAAGGTAGTTGGTACACTAGGACGTGTGGCTGTGGCAGAACGGCCACGTCCTCTCCCAGCACCAGATGGTCCACTAACACCACCACGACCATGTCCACGTCCGCGTCCGCGTCCCTTACTAGATGTTTTCCTCATTGTTACCGTTCACCACAATAAGAAAAATATTATTCGGGCCAATGTATTGAATTAAAATTCAGGCCTTTTTTTACAGACACCTAACACTGTCTGGCTATCTATTTAGGTACCGTATTACACTAATACAGGCACACCAGTAATGACAGATTTAGTTGAATATAAATGTGAGGCCTATTTTTTAGGCGCTGTGTGACAGGTATACATTTAATCACAGAATTAGACTTGTATCTGCACTGTAGCGTGTGTGTTAAGTTTTACAGAATGACCCTATCAGCACCTTGAATCTAATATACCCTTTTAGAGATAGATTTAAAGTAGGCCTGATACAGCAGAAACCACAAATTTGGAGAATGGCAAATTTGGGAATTGTTTTTCAACCCAGAACAAAAACTGTGCTTTTACGGTCACTAAAAATAACTTGACCAGCTAAAACAGTACTGATTTGGAGGAATATAAATGTCAGGCCTATTTTTTAGGCGCTGCCTGACATGCTCAACTTGCCCCTGATGTAGTATATGGCCAAAAAATAACCACACTATTGATGGTTAAATGCACTTGGGTGACACAGGCTCAGCCTGCACCTGGTGTAGTATATGGCCAAAAAATAACCACAATATTGATGGTTAAATGCACTTGATGAAAGCTTGACCCTGATGTAGGATATAGCAAAAAATAACCACACTATTGATGGTTAAATGCACTTGGGTGACACAGGCTCAGCCTGCACCTGATGTAGTATATGGCCAAAAAATAACCACACTATTGATGGTTAAATGCACTTGATGAAAGCTTGACCCTGATGTAGGATATAGCAAAAAATAACCACACTATTGATGGTTAAATGCACTTGGTGGTAGCTTGTGCTGGCGCACCACAAGCCACAAAATGGCCGCCGATAACCCCAGAAAAAAGTGATCTAAAAACGCTCTGGGCAGCCTAAAAAAAGTGAGCAATTGAATATCAGCACTTCAATGATCCACAGCTGTAGATCGATCACTGAATGAAGTCTTTTGGAGGAGTTAATATGCCTAATCTCGCCCTAATGTCGCAGCTGCAACCTCTCCCTACGCTTGTATCAGCAGAGTGACGTGCAGCGCTACGTGACCCAAGCTTATATAGAGGCTGGGTCACATGCTGCACTGGCCAATCACAGCCATGCCAATAGTAGGCAAGGCTGTGATGGCCTCTTGGGGCAAGTAGTATGATGCTTATTGATTGGCTGCTTTGCAGCCTTTCAAAAAGCGCCAAGAAAGCGCCGAACACCGAACCCGGACTTTTACGAAAATGTTCGGGTTCGGGTCCGTGTCACGGACACCCCAAAATTCGGTACGAACCCAAACTATACAGTTCGGGTTCGCTCATCCCTACTTGATAATCATAAGGTAACTCGTGTAGGTGTGATATATAGACCACCTAGCCAAGTCAAAGAATTAGATGATCTACTAGTTGAGGAAATAGCTAAAATGACATTGAAAAGGGAAGTTATCATTATGGGAGACTTTAATCTTCCTGATGTAAACTGGAAAACCAAAATAGCTAGTTCTGCCAGGACTACAGATATTCTAAATTAGCTACAGGGATTATCTCTACAGCAAGTAGTTGAGGAGCCAACCCGGAAGGAGGCCATTTTAGATTTAGTATTCACAAATGGAAATTTAATATCTGATATTACTGTAGGGGAAAGCTTGGGATCTAGTGATCACCAGTCAGTGTGGTTTACTATAAGTACAGTGACTGAGTCACACCACACAAAAACAAAAGTTTTAGATTTTAGAAAAACTGACTTTTCTAAAATTAGATTAGTGGTGTACGAGTCCTTATCAGATTGTAACAGTTTCACTGGAGTCCATGAGAAATGGGACTACTTAAAAGTGGCACTATTGAAGGCAACAGATAATTGCATTAGGCTTGTCAGTAAATGCAAAAAAAAATCATTAAAAACAAAAAGATAGCATTTAGTAAGTATAAAAAATTAAAAAAAACGAGGATGACAGGCAAATATATAAGATTAGGCAGAGAGAGGCCAAACAAGTTATAAGAGCTTCTAAAGCACAGGCAGTAGAGAAATTAGCTCAGTCAGTGAAAAAAGGCGATAAGACATTCTTCAGATACATAAATGAAAAAAGGAAACTAAAACAAGGAATTACCAAATTAAAAACAAAAGAAGGAAAGTATATGGAAGAAGATAAAGAACTAGCTCACAGCCTCAATAAATACTTCTGTTCAATTTTTACAAAGGAAAATGAAGAAAAAGGATCTCAGTTAGGGAGGAAGACTAATGAATCTTTTGATGCATGTGTCTTTACAGAGGAAGAGGTTCGAAGTCAGCTGTCTAAAATTAAAACAAATAAGTCACAGGGGCCTGATGGGATACACCCCAAGATATTAAATAGCTTAGCGGTGAACTAGCAAAGCCATTAACAGATTTATTTAACCAATCACTGGTAACAGGAGTCGTCCCAAAAAATTGGAAATTAGCAAATGTTGTGCCCATTCACAAGAAAGGTAGTAGGGAGGAATCGGGCAACAATAGGCCAGTAAGCCTGACATCAATAGTGGGGAAATTAATGGAAACCATACTTAAGGAGAGGATTGTGGAACATCTAAAATCCCATGGATTGAAAGAGGAAAAACAGCATGGGTTTACTTCAGGGAGATCTTGTCAAACTAATCTTATTGATTTTTTTGATTGAGTGACTAAAATAGATGGTGGAGGTGCAGTAGACATCGCTTATCTAGACTTTAGTAAGGCTTTTGATACTGTCCCACATAGAAGGCTTATCAATAAATTGCAGTCTTTGTGCTTGGACTCAAATATTGTTGAATGGATTAGGCAGTGGCTGAGGGACAGACAACAGAGGGTTGTAGTCAATGGAGTATATTCAGACCATGGTCTTGTTACCAGTGGGGTACCTCAGGGATCTGTTCTGGGACCCATATTGTTTAATATCTTTATCAGCTAAATTGTAGAAGGCCTCGATGGTAAGGTGTGTCTTTTTGCTGATGACACAAAGATTTGTAACAGGGTTAATGTTCCTGGAGGGATACACCAAATAGAAAAGGATTTAGGAAAACTAGAGGAATGGTCAAAAATCTGGCAACTAAAATTTTATGTTGATAAGTGCAAGATAATGCACCTGGGACGTAAAAACCCAAGAGCAGAATATAAAATCAGTGGTGCAGTCCTAACCTCAGTATCTGAGGAAAGGGATTTAGGGGTCATTATTTCAGAAGACTTGAAGGTAGGCAGACAATGTCATAGAGCAGCAGGAAATGCTAGCAGAATGCTTGGGTGTATAGGGAGAGGCTTTACCAGTAGAAAGAGGGAGGTGCTCATGCCGCTCTACAGAGCACTAGTGAGACCCCATTTGGAGTATTGTGCTCAGTACTGGAGACCATATCTCCAGAAGGATATTGACACTTTGGAGAGAGTTCAGAGAAGAGCTACTAAACTAGTACATGGATTGCAGGATAAAACTTACCAGGAAAGATTAAAGGAACTTAACATGTATAGCGTGGAAGAAAGCTGAGGGCATTGTGTCTGGCACATTTGTGTGAGCAATTCTGTAGCAGTAACTAATTTAGGAACTTATATGTCATTTAATTCTCGTAGAAACACAGAGGCACAGTTTAAAGCTAATTAAAGGACCTTAACATGTATAGCTTGGAAGAAAGACGAGACAGAGGGGATATGATAGAAACTTTTAAATACATAAAGAGAATTAACAAGGTAAAAGAGGAGAGAATATTTAAAAGAAGAAAAACTGCTACAAGAGGACAGTTTTAAATTAGAGGGGCAAAGGTTTAAAAGTAATATCAGGAAGTATTACTTTACTGAGAGAGTAGTGGATGCATGGAATAGCTTACTGCAGAAGTGGTAGCTGCAAATACAGTGGAGGAGTTTAGGCATGCATGGGATAGGCATACGGCCATACTTCATATAAGATAGGGCCAGGGGCTATTCATAGTATTCAGTATATTGGGCAGACTAGATGGGCCAAATGGTTCTTATCTGCCGACACATTCTATGTTTCTATGTATGTATATATATAAATATATATAAAAAATCATACTTCTGATTTAGATGAATGCATAATATGTGGGAAACTACTACTGATGTTTTAGCCTTAATATATTTACATATATTATAATATATTATATATTCAAAATATACACTGCTCAAAAAAATAAAGGGAATTCTTAAATCTATACAAGACCAACTTACCAATTTACACTCACCCTTTTTATCCTGGTTCGGCCGAAAGAATATGGTAATGTCCCTTGTCATCCCCAGACTCAATTACCTACAACAAGTCCTCCCTGTCCCTATTCCAAAAAATTTCTACATCTCCTTATCTAAAGCAATTAGATCTTTCATTTGGAATAAAAAGAAATCAAGGATTTCCATGTCAGTTCTTCAGAGACACAGAACATACGGAGGAATTGGCCTCCCAAATCCACTCCTATATAATAGAGCTATTCTTCTGGCGAGAGCCCTGGATTGGTTTAGACAACCTCCCCACAAATCATGGGTAGGTATGGAAACTTCCCAATCAGGATACTCGTTTAGAGGTCTCCTAGTAGATACTCCCAGCTATCCAACTGTCACTACCAGAGCTTTGGGACGTTCTCACAGCTCTGTTTCTCCACCCCTGTGATGATGTCACTACTAGAGCTGGGAGGCGTTCTCACTACTCTGTTTACTTCTGGTTTCTTTCACCACAGCTGTCCTTCATGTGTTTGATTTCCCTCTCTTTATATCACCCCTCCTCCTATGATAGGATGTGGATTATAGTTCTCACTTCAGTTGTGGCTCTTGCTTTGGTTTCTTCACTTGTGGCTATCAGTCCACTGGACCTGTGTTCTGCTGCAGCTAGCACTCCGGATTTTGCCAGCCTGTCCTTGGATCCGTCTTCTCTGCGGCTACAACACCTTCAGCTAAGTCTGCAGACATTGTTGTATTTCTGTTTGTTTTCTGACTGGATCTGAGGAGGCCACGGTTCCCTCCATATACTGAGTAGGGCACTGGTGGCCGTGCCCCTTCCACTATTGTAGGGGTTACAGTGGTCATTAGTCTTAGGCACGTGGGCATGCCTCGTTCCGCCTTTTGGATCCGGGCATGTGCTGTAGCAGAATAGGGAAAGCGTTGAGGGTCGGACAGGGGTCACCCTTTATCCTCCCTAGTTCTGGGTCCAGTCAGTTGCTCTGTACTGTGAATTACTATCGTTGCTCACATACACCCGTGACACCAACCCAAAAACAAAATGCTAGTCCCTCTGTTAAAGCTACAATGGAGGCATGGAAATGGTTCCAGGACTCCAACTTGGGCATTCCCACTCCTTCTCCGATAGTACAGATCAGAGATGTGCTAGATTTTGCATCTAAAGAGCTGAAACAACATATTCCTACAGCCCTCCGCTTTTCAGTCACCCCCATCATCTCTCTATTTTCTGAATCAGGGAATTTGTTAGAAGGTGAGGCTCTTTTGTTGGCCCTGAATTCCCCCCACATTAACCCTCTCATTGTCTCTTTCCTAAGGACCCATATTATTAAACTCATCCCTTACCACTCTCTACTTTGACCTCTCACGTGGTTTGAACATATGATCCAGTCTCAATCCTCCCCTGTCAAACCCATTTCTCAATTATATAAAAAGCTTAATTCACCGATTTTACCACCAAAACCAGCTTTCATTAGTTTGTGGGAGAGAGATCTTAAATATAGCTTCTCCCCCAGTGAACAAGCTCGCATTCTTATTGCTCCCCACTCCTCCTCCCGCTGCGTGAGGATTCAAGAAAATGGTTACAAGATATTGACTAGGTGGTACAAGACTCCCGACATAACATGTAGATATGGAGAGGGAAACTTGGATACCTGTTGGCGTTGCAGCCAGGAGAGAGGTTCCTTCTATCATATTTGGTGGACATGCCCAATTATACAGAATTGGTGGGAGGGAATCTTCACGGAAAGCAATAAGATATGCAATTCAAAAATTCCAATGTCTCCCCAAATTGCCCTCCTGGGTAGTCACACAGGTGACAAACAAATTAAGATCCCTTTTCTATTCAACAAACTGATCATGGCTGCACGCCTTCTGGTTCCTAGGTTTTGGCTTTCCCAAGATGCTCCCCCTGAAGATTTCTGGATAAACAAAGTAGATACTATCTATAGATTTGAGGAGATTGCTGCCTGGAAAAAACAGATCCCATTCCAGATTTAAAAGCAACTGGTTGGTTTGGGAACGATATAGAAATTTCAAATAGGAATGTTTCCTTTTATTCATGTCTTACATATCACCTTTATGTTGGCCGAATTGCTCATATGTACTCGAACGACTGTGACATCTACCTATATACTGTATTGTTCTTGTTCGACTTTGTTCGATCAATGTACTTTATTTCGCATAATGTTTGTATCAACTTTTATTTAGAAATAAAATTTATTTAAAAAAATAAATAAATAAATAAATAAATAAAGGGAACACTTAAACAACACAATGTAACTCCAAGTCAATCACACTTCTGTGAAATCAAACAGTCCACTTAGGAAGCAACACTGAGCGACAATCAATTTCACATGCTGTTGTGCAAATGGGATAGACAACAGGTGGAAATTATAGGCAATTAGCAAGACACCCCCAATAAAGGAGTGGTTCTGCAGGTGGTGACCACAGACCACTTCTCAGATCCTATGCTTCCTGGCTGATGTTTTGGTCACTTTTGAATGCTGGCGGTGCTTTCACTCTAGTGGTAGCATGAGACGGAGTCTACAACCCACACAAGTGGCTCAGGAAGTGCAGCTTATCCAGGATGGCACATCAATGCGAGCTGTGGCAAGAAGGTTTGCTGTGTCTGTCAGCGTAGTGTCCAGAGCATGGAGGCGCTACCAGGAGACAGGCCAGTACATCAGGAGACGTGGAGGAGGCCGTAGGAGGGCAACAACCCAGCAGCAGGACCGCTACCTCCGCCTTTGTGCAAAGAGGAACAGGAGGAGCACTGCCAGAGCCCTGCAAAATGACCTCCAGCAGGCCACAAATGTGCATGTGTCTGCTCAAACGGTCAGAAACAGACTCCATGAGGGTGATATGAGGGCCCGACGTCCACAGGTGGGGGTTGTGCTTACAGCCCAACACCGTGCAGGACGTTTGGCATTTGCCAGAGAACACCAAGATTGGCAAATTCGCCACTGGCGCCCCGTGCTCTTGTCACGACCATGCTTATGGTCATGACTCTTGTGGTCGCATGCGGTTGTCAGCGGTTTGGTCTGGTTGTCAATCACAGGTGAGGGCTGTAGTATTTGCCTCACCTGTGGTTGTCGCTGGCAACATAATTTATGTGGCAGCATAGCAGCCTGAGCTGTATCGTGGCAGCTAGCTATGTTGTGCATGCGGTTGCACCTGGCAACCTCTTTTTATAGGTGTGCCTATTATCGGTGTGCACGAGGTGTTATATGTGTTGTGTGCACTTCCCCTTTAAGTTGAAGTCTTCCGTTCCCTGGGGTTGGAAGGGTTAACTTCCTTCCTAGTGTGTGTGTGCACTGGGTGTGTCTGTGTGGGTGTGGCTACATGGGCTATTTAGCCTCAGTGGAGACCTGAAGCTGAGAGGTACTCCAGCCTTGTTTGTAAGCTGGAGGCACTCTCCTGGTTTATACCATCTGCCACTGAGAGCCACCCTTGTGGTCATAAATGTTGTTTGATGTGATGAAGATGTGTCTGTTGTATGTTTCTTATTGCAGCTTATGGTCCTGGGTTCCTGTGTGATGTGTGTTGTGTGCTGTGTCCGTTTCTGTGTTAGGACAGCAGCACTTGCGCATGGGTTCCAGGCTTTGTGTCTGTGGCAGGTGGGTGTCGGGCTTATGGCATTTACCTGCCACTGCCATGAGTTGTATATGTTCCCCTTTATTGTAGCCTGGCCTGTGAGACTCCTGTTCCTCCGTGTCTAGGAGGAACAGGTCGTCTTACCCTGCTCCTAGCGTTAGGGATCTGCGGAGGTTACTAGGGATCCGAGGTTCCGGAGCATGAGCCCTCCTACCTTTAAGGTCGGCTCATGCAGCTAGGAGTCAGGGTCAGATTAGGGATGCGTTAGGAGGTGACCTGCTCCCTAATTCTGTGCTCCTGACCAAGCAGCGACCACCATCTTCTGTCATCGCACGGCTGAGGGTTTTCCCCATCCTCAGCCGTGACAGCTCTTCACAGATGAAAGCAGGTTCACACTGAGCACATGTGACAGAGTCTTGAGACACCGTGGAGAACGTTCTGCTGCCTGCAACATCCTCCAGCATGACTGGTTTGGCATTGGGTCAGTAATGGTGTGGGGTGGCATTTCTTTGGAGGGCCGCACAGCCCTCCATGTGCTCGCCAGAGGTAGCCTGACTGCCATTAGGTACCGAGATGAGATCCTCAGACCCGTTGTGAGACCATATGCTGGTGCGGTTGGCCCTGGGTTCCTCCTAAGGCAAGACAATGCTAGACCTCATGTGGCTGGAGTGTGTCAGCAGTTCCTGCAAGACGAAGGCATTGATGCTATGGACTGGCCCGCCCGTTCCCCAGACCTGAATCCAATTGAGCACATCTGGGACATCATGTCTCGCTCTATCCACCAACGTCACGTTGCACCACAGACTGTCCAGGAGTTGGCAGATGCTTTAGTCCAGGTCTGGGAGGAGATCCCTCAGGAGACCGTCCGCCACCTTATCAGGAGCATGCACAGGGGTTGTAGGGAGGTCATACAGGCACGTAGAGGCCACACACACACTACTGAGCCTCATTTTGACTTGTTTTAAGGACATTACATCAAAGTTGGATCAGCCTGTAGTGTGTTTTTCCAGTTTAATTTTGAGTGTGACTCCAAATCCAGACCTCCATGGGTTGAAAAATTTGATTTCCATTTTTTAATTTTTGTGTGATTTTGTTGTCAGCACATTCAACTATGTAAAGAACAAAGTATTTTAGAAGAATATTTAATTAATTCAGATCAAGGATGTGTTATTTTTGTCTTCCCTTTATTTTTTTATATATATACAGTACAGACCAAAAGTTTGGACACACCTTCTTATTCAAAGAGTTTTCTTTATTTTCATGACTATGAAGGCATCAAAACTATGAATTAACACATGTGGAATTATATACATAACAAACAAGTGTGAAACAACTGAAAATATGTCATTCTAGTTTCTTCAAAGTAGCCACCTTTTGCTTTGATTACTGCTTTGCACACTCTTGGCATTCTCTTGATGAGCTTCAAGAGGTAGTCCCCTGAAATGGTCTTCCAACAGTCTTGAAGGAGTTCCCAGAGATGCTTAGCACTTGTTGGCCCTTTTGCCTTCACTCTGCGGTCCAGCTCACCCCAAACCATCTCGATTGGGTTCAGGTCCGGTGACTGTGAAGGCCAGGTCATCTGGCGCAGCACCTATCACTCTCCTTCATGGTCAAATAGCCCTTACTTTCAAAGTTTTCCCAATTTTTCGGCTGACTGACTGACCTTAATTTCTTAAAGTAATGATGGCCACTCGTTTTTCTTTACTTAGCTGCTTTTTTCTTGCCATAATACAAATTATAACAGTCTATTCAGTAGGACTATCAGCTGTGTATCCACCTGACTTCTCCTCAACGCAACTGATGGTCCCAACCCCATTTATAAGGCAAGAAATCACACTTATTAAACCTGACAGGGCACACCTGTGAAGTGAAAACGATTTCAGGGGACTACCTCTTGAAGCTCATCAAGAGAATGCCAAGAGTGTGCAAAGCAGTAATCAAAGCAAAAGGTGGCTACTTTGAAGAACCTAGAATATGACATATTTTCAGTTGTTTCACACTTGTTTGTTATGTATATAATTCCACATGTGTTAATTCATAGTTTTGATGCCTTCAGTGTGAATCTACAATTTTCATAGTCATGAAAATAAAGAAAACTCTTGGAATGAGAAGGTGTGTCCAAACTTTTGGTCTGTACTGTATGTTTAAATTCAATTTAGCCTCTATTTCTGAAAAGTTTCTGATGGGATTTGAACTCACAACCTTCTACATTACAGCCAAGAATCTTAGCCACTACACTATAGAGCGGAATGGCCACTTACTTAAAAAAGTATATATATATGAGACGTCTGCTATATAGGAATACTTACTAATAGTAAGTATTCCTATACAGCAGAAGTCTCATATTTATTTATTTATTTATTTATTTTAATTTTTTTAAATAACTGGGCATGCACTATAGTGCAGTGGATAAGATTCTTGGCTGTAATGTAGAAGATTGTGAGTTTGAAACTCACCAGAAACTTTTCAGAAATAGAGGCTAAATTAGATTAGCCTCTCGCGTCTTTTCGTCAGCACATTTTCTGAAGAACTGCCAGCTTCCTCCGAACTGCACACGTCACTCGCATGACCTTGATTTCATGTGGGGTCTAGGACCTCATCATCTTCCACATCATCTTCCACCCACTCTTCACCCCTGCCCTCCTTGCCGATCTGCACACTGCAGAAAGCCACTGCAGTTGGCACCTGTGTTTCGTCATCATCAGAGACGTGCTGCGGTGGTCCTCCCATGTCCACATCCTGAAACATAAGTGGTTAGGCATTACTGCACTCAATCTCTTCCACTTCTGGGGCAGGGCTAGCTGAATGGCCCATGGAAACCCTGCCAACAGAGTCATCAAAAAGCAGAAGAGACTGCTGCATGACTTGGCGCTCAGACTGCTTGGCTGATTTGCAAGGTGATGAGGTGAAAGACTGATGGACATTGGCTGCAGGTGCCAACTCTGCGTTTTCAGTAGGGGACCAGGTGGGAGACAATGTGAAGAAACTGGAGGCACTGTCTGCCACCCAATCTACTACCGCCTCTACTTGTTCTGGCCTCACCATTCGTACACCGGTATTCGGGCCTACAAAATAACGCTAAATGTTCTGTCGCCTACGTGCACCTGAGGAAGGTGTTTTATTTGGGAATGTAGCTGGCAGAGATCGACCATGTCCTCTCCCTGCAACAGGAGCTCCACCAACACCAGCAGCACCATGACCAGGGCCACATCCTTTATTTGATGCTCTCCTCATTCTTTGAGGTCACCCACTATATTAATTTTTCTGTCACGTATGCAGTTCAGGTGTATTTCACATTAAAAATGGGTATATGTCACCCACCGAACTAACAGACGGATTAACTATATTAATTTTCCTGTCACTAATACAGTGCAGATGTTCCTCACAACATAAATGGGTATATGTCACCCACCGAACTAAAAGATGGATTAACTATATAAAATTTCTCTGTCACAGATGCAGTGCAGGTGTACCTCACACAAAAATGGGAATATGTCACCCACCAAACAGATGGATTAACTATATTAATTTCCCTGACACAGATGCAGTGCAGGTGTACCTCACACAAAAAATGGCTATATGTCACCCACCAAACAGATGTATTAACTATATTAATTTCCCTGTCACGGATTCAGTGCAGGTGTACCTCACACCAAAAATGGGTATATGTCACCCACCAAACTAACAGACAGATTAACTATTATATTTTTGTGTCAGGGGTACAAAGATGGTGCATTGCACCCACACAAAAAATCGCTTTAGGTCACCCACAGAATTACCAGCCAGATTTATTATTATATTTCTGTGTCAGGAGTAAAAAGATGGTGTATTGCACCCACAAAAGATCACTATAGGTCACCCACAGAATTAACAGCCAGATTAATTATTATATTTCTGTGCCAGGGGTGCAAAGCTGGTGTATTGCACCCACAAAAAAAATCACTATAGGTCACCCACAGAATAATTAGCCAGATGAGAATCCTAGCACTCTCCCTCACTTCAGCTGTCTGCTTCCTGTCCCTGCACTACTCAGAGCTGATGGGCGGTGCTACACGTCATCCAGCTTATATAGAGGCTGGGTCACATGATGCTCTGGCCAATCACAGCCATGTCATTACTTGGCTTGGCTGTGATGGCTTCTAAGTTCCCACAGCTTAAAAGCTTGTTGATTGGCTGCTTTGCAGCCATTCAACAAGATTTATTAAATGCCCGAACACCGAACTCGAACCCGAACTTTTGCTGCAAAGTTCAAGTTTAGGTCCAGGTACCCGAACTTCACTCAACACTAGATTTGCAGAGAAGAATGGCAGAAAATTCCCAAATCCTGGTTTAGAAACCTTTTGGCATCATACCAAGGAAGACTGGAGGCTGTAATCGCTGCTAACGGTGTTTCAACTAAGTACTGAGTAAAGGATCTGAAACTTAGGGTGTGGCCACATAGTCAGTTTTATGCATGCAGTTTTGGAAGACCAAACCAGTTCTGAATTCAAAAAAGAGGAGAAGTTGTATCTGTCCTTTATACTTTCTCTCCTTTTAGCCACTCCTGATTTTGGATTCCAAAACTGCATGTACTGTATAAAGGTAAAGGGAGAAAAAAAGAGGGTTAATCCTGT
The DNA here is from genome assembly GCF_905171765.1 of Bufo bufo. NCBI lineage: Eukaryota > Metazoa > Chordata > Amphibia > Anura > Bufonidae > Bufo > Bufo bufo. The sequence continues at coordinate 82,899,536 of NC_053397.1, read as the reverse complement.
ACAAGGAGATATGGGATAAACACACAGGGTGCCAGAGGTGGGGACCAGAGTGAAAGAAAAGGTTAATAATAAATAAATATGAAGTAATTGAAAGTCCAGGATATACTGAACAGTGAAGTCGTAGGACAGAAGCAGTGCAGCCTAGGTGATGGACTATAAGCAAGGATGCAATATAGTAGTAATGAAATGAGACAAAGGAAAAAAATCACCAAGTGGCGCCTGGCCGCTTACTAAAATGCATGTGTATAAACCAATAAAATCAATAAAATGTACACCGATAGTAGGAGCTATGGATAGATATATAAATAAATAGAAAAAAATAGAAACCCCTTACCATTAAAAAGGAGGGGGCACCTTAGTGCTCAGTAACCATATGATAAAACCCTGAAGCAACTGGTAAATAATATCAAATGGAAAACGTAAAAACAAATAGAAGGTGATATACACCAAACTCACTTCACCAGGGAGGGGTGTAGTGGGATAAAACTCAAGACACCCAAAACAACCACCTCCCTCGCCTGGCTCGCTTGTAGAATGGCTGGAAGATACGGCAGTCCACAACACATGTACTGTATAAACCTGACAGAGTGGCTGCACCCTTATGTTAATGCAATATTTTAGTTTTTTTTACTTTTTAATAAATTAGCAAAGAATATGCATTCAGTTTTCACTCTCTCATTATGGGATATTGAGTGCAGAATGATAGGGGATTTTGTTTACTTTAGCAAAAGGCAGTAACAAAATGTAAAAAAAGTAAAAGGGTCTAAGACTTTCCAAATGCACTATATGTACTAAATGAATTTCAAAATCAAATACAATGGCATGTGGGGGGTCATTTAGAAAGTGAAAATGCTAATATGAGGACTCTAATGACAGTGGCAGATTTTAAGGCTCATTTGAGTGGCTTTGGAAGAGTTGCTGTTCTTTTTTTTACTTTTACAACCGTTTCAGTATTTACCTATGTGGTTAAAAATGCATCACTATAGTTTAGTTTAGATTTTTTTGCCTGAAGCTTTTAGCATTCAGATTGGCTTTTAGCATTCAGATTGAAGTTGGAGTTTGTTTTTTACTTCTTTCTTGCACAGGTTCTGACCCTGTCCTTCCCCAGCTTTTATCTTGTTTTTTTGATAAATTCAGTAGCCGCCCCTGGCCTCCATCCATATCGGTCTTACAAATGAGTGCTCTGCTGTACGCATCTGAGAAACAAATAGCATCCAGACAGCAAGAAGTGTCAGAGTATGAGGCTGTCTATGAACCGTATAGTTTTTATATGGACAGAAAATCTTTTTTCTCTTTAATCTATAGCATGGTATAGCAGAGATACATTCGGTTGTACAGATAACAATAGATATCACAGTGTGTGATTTCATCCCCATGCATTGCAGGAAAGCATCATTACAAGTATCACTGATTCGCCAAGTAGTCAGAGGCTGGTGTATGCAGGGGATGGCATTCACTGGGCATACTAGAAACTGCAAAAAATGATGTCTGTAAATAAATTGTGCAATGTCCTGAAATACATTGCAAAGCATTGAAAGCGTTAATATCACTGTACTTCATGTATTATATGCATATACTACAAATCCCATAAGGTTGTATAGGGAGTGGGAGGTCCAATGAGGCTAGTCAGGGCTGGCTCCACCCTTCCTCTCTAGGAGGAAGATTCTGGAGCTAATGGCTGACTGCTGAGGAGTGAACACCTCAGAGCAGCAAGAGCAGCTCCTCTAAAGACATTCCATTCCCCTACAGCCTACAAGCAATTTATGTACCAGCCCTCAGAAGGAAAAGATCTATACACAGTTTAGCTGACAAAAATGGATTGTAGACTTTGGCAAAGAAGGGTAATCTCTGCCAATCTGGCTACAGCCTCCTCTGTATGTGGTGAAAACACTAAGCTACAAACTGCCCACCATAACCAAAGGACAGGAGGGCCTTCTGTTCAGAGACTGTATTCCTCTGAGGATACTGTGGATATCATATATTTATATATCTGATGATATAGAAAGTGCATCCTTTTAGGCCCGGAAAAGGAGAGATTGACCAGAGAGAGAGAGATTGACCAGAGAGAGAGAGATTGACCAGAGAGAGAGAGATTGACCAGAGAGAGAGAGATTGACCAGAGAGAGAGAGATTGACCAGAGAGAGAGAGATTGACCAGATTGACGAGAGAGAGAGAGATTGAGAGATTGACGAGAGAGAGAGAGAGAGAGAGAGAGAGAGAGATTGACGAGAGAGAGAGAGAGAGAGAGAGAGATTGACGAGAGAGAGAGAGAGAGAGATTGACGAGAGAGAGAGAGAGAGATTGACGAGAGAGAGAGAGAGAGAGAGAGACTAGCCTCCATATACTTTTGGAAAAGACTTGAATCAACTGTATAGACTGCATTTCATGTGAATAGTGCTTTTGTGGATCACCTGCTGACCGGCTTTAGTAAATTACTATGGATTTGTTACACCAACACTCATCATTATACCACACTACATTTTCACTGGAAGGTACTGGCGTCATGACAACCCGCACCCCGCCTTGTACTGTAAACCAGCAACATTAAGGGCACCTCAACCACCATCAGGCAGGAGAACCCCAGAATCAGGGTGTCCTGAAGGGAAGAACAGATGTGCCCTTCCCACCACTCCATGCCAGCCCAGGGAGCTCCAGAAAACTGTGAGCACAACTACTACACCCATCTGGCCACCCACACTCTCATGCGCTTGTGCGGCCTGTTCGCTGCAATTGCTTTTCTGAAAATAAATTTAACCCCAAGTGCTAATCTAATAGAACTCTATTTCAGAAGGAAATGTTGTATCTGTACATGCAGACCATGGGCATTTCATTAAAGTATGTATGTGGTTACCCTCCCAGTCATTAACCCCTTAAGGACCCTGCCATTTTTCACCTTAAGGACCAGTCCATTTTCTGCAAATCTGACATGTGTCAATTTATGTGGTGATAACTTTAAAACACTTTTACTTATCCAAGCCATTCTGAGATTGTTTTCTCGTCACATATTGTACTTCATGACAGTTGTAAATTTTAGTCAAAATATTTCATTTTTATTTATAAAAACGTAAATTTTCTTGCAACTTGCAATTTTCAAAATTTCTATTTCTCTGCTTTTAAAACAGATAGTGATACCTCCATTGCCCATATGTCTACTTCATGTTTGGATCATTTTGGAAATTACATATTCTTTTTTGGGACATTAGAAGGCTTAGACGTTTAAAAGCAAATCTTTTTTTTTTAGAACATTTCCAAAACCGACTTTTTAAGGACCAGTTCAGGTCTGAAGTCACTTTGTGAGGCTTACATAATAGAAACCAACCATAAATTACTCCATTTTGGAAAATACACCCCTCAAGATATTAAAATCTGATATTACAAACTTTGGTGACCCTTTAGGTGTTCACAAAAATTAAAGGAAAACGTAGATGAAATTTCAGAATTTTACTTTTTTTGGCAGATTTTCCATTTTAATCAATTTTTTTCTGTAACAAAGCAAGTGTTAACAGCCAAACAAAACTCAATATTTATTGCCCTGATTCTGTACTTTACAGAAACAACCCTTTGGGGTCGTAAACTGCTGTACGGTCACACGGCAGGGTGCAGAAGGAAAGGAACGCCATATGGTTTTTGGAGGGCAGATTTCACTGTGATAATTTTAAGTTGCCATGTCAGATTTGAAGACCCCCTGACGCACCCCTAGAGTAGAAACTCCCAAAAAATTACCCCATTTTGGAAACTACAGGTTAAGGTGGCAGTTTTGTTGGTACTATTTTAGGGTACATATGATTTTTGGTTGTACTATATTACACTTTTTGTGAGGCAAGGTAACAAAAAATAGCTGCTTTGGCACCTTTTTTTTGTTATTTACAATATTCATCTGACAGGTTAGATCATGTGGTGTTTTTATAGAGCAGGTTGTTACGGATGCGACAATACCAAATATGACTAATTTTTTTGGTTGTTTGTTTCAGTTTTACATAATAAAGAATAGTTTTTTTACTTTTTGGGCGACTGTCTTATGTAGGGGCTCATTTTTTCGGTATGAGATGATGGTTTGATTGTTACTATTTTGGGGTGCATATGACTTTTTGATTGCTTGGTATTACACTTTTTGTGTTGTAAGGTGACAAAAAATGGCTTTGTTGACACACTTTTTTTTTACGGTGTTCACCTAAGGGGTAAGATCATGTGATATTTTTATAGAGCAGGTCCTTATGGACGTGGCAATACCTAATATGTATACTTTTTTTTATTTATTTAAGCTTTACACAAAAATATAATTTTTGAAACAAAAATTAAATCATGTTTTAGTGTCTCCATAGTCTGAGAGCCATAGCTTTTTTATTTTTTGGGAGATTTTCTTAGGTAGTGTATAATTTTTGTGGGATGAGATGACGGTTTAAATGGCTCTATTTTGGGGTGCATATGACTTTTTGATAGCTTGCTATTACACTTTGTGATGTAAGTTGACAAAAAAGGCGTTTTTGACACACTTTTTATTTTTTTTACGGTGTTCACCTGAGGGGTTAGATCATGTGATATATGTCCTTACATACGTGGCAATACCAAATATGTATACTTTTTTTATTTATTTAAGTTTTAAACAATAATAACCTATTTAAAACAAACAAAAAATAATCATGTTTCCATAGTCTGAGAGCCATAGCTTTTTTATTTTTTGGGTCATTGTCTTAGGTAGGGTATAATTTTTGCGGGATGAGATTTTATTGGCACTATTTTGGGGTGCATATGACATTTTGATTGCTTGCTATTACACTTTTTGTGATGTAATGTCTTTTTTTCCACCGTTTTTATTTTATCTTTTTTATGGTGTTCACCTGAGGTGTTAGATCATGTGGAATTTTTTACGGATGCGGAGATACCTAGAATGTCTACTTTTTTTTTTTTTTTTTTTTACATTTAACACAATAAAAGCATTTTTGAAACAAAAAAAAATCATGTTTTAGTGTCTCCATAGTCTGAGAGCCATAGTTTTTTTTATTTTTTGGTCGATTGTCTTAGGTAGGGGCTCATTTTTTCACAGGATGAGGTGACGGTTATATTGGTACTATTTTGTGGGGCATGCACCTTTTTGATCTCTTGGTGTTGTACTTTTAGTGATGTAAGGTGAAAAAGTGTTTTTTTTGCACAGTTTTTTTTATTCTTTTGACGGTGTTCACCTAAGGGGTTAGGATATGTGATAATTTTATAGAGTCGGTCGATACGGACGCGGCAATACCTAATATGTTTACTTTTCTTTTTTTCCCTATTTTTTTTACAATTTTTGTTACTTTATTTGGGGAAAAGGACACTTTTTTTTTACTTGATTTTTATTTATTTTTTTACTTGATTTTTTTCACTTTTTTTTTTGTCCCGGGACTTTTGTGGGTCTGATCCTCTTTACAGTGCATCACAATACTTCTGTATTGTGATGCATTGGTCCTTAAGTCACGTCCACCAGCGCCGTACATGTAAGGCGCAGTTCCTTATGGAGTTAAACACCACACAACCACCAAAAGAATAATAAACAAGACAATCAAGACTATTCCAAACTGGGGTGCCACTCTTAATTGACCCATTAGAGGCATAGAACTATCGAGGCACAAAGACCGCCCTGCTGAAATAGAAGCCCAACTGCCACCAGGCTCTACCCTTGCTAAAGAAGAGTCCACTTGCCTCACTTATGTTATACCTGCGAAGGCTAATTAGCAGTTTCCCACATATTATGCATAGAGTTGAGCGGACACCTGGATATTCGGGTTCGGCCGAACTTCACAAAAAAGTTTGAATTCGGGACCCAAACTTGACCCAAACTTGACCCCAAACCCCATTGAAGTCAATGGGTACCCGAACTTTTGAGCACTAAAATGGCTCTAAAAAGGTCATGAAAAGGGCTAGAGGGTTGAAAATGGCATCAACATGTGGTTAAGAGCATGGCAAGTGCTCTGCAAACAAATGTGTATAGTGGGTAGGCAAATGTGGATAGGCAAATAACATAAAATACGTAAAAAAAAAATAATAATAATCTTGATCTAGAAGGACGAGGTCCATATGGAGTAGGAGGTTGAGGAGGCAGTGCATGTGGCGGTGTAGGTGGATGTGGCGGTGGAGGAGGAGGAGGTAGCCTACACTGTTTTTTGGTTTTAAATTATTATAATTTTTTTTAAATTGGGGTATACCCCAAAACATTGGGAAATATAACCTGTGATAACCCCCTCCAGTCGTGCTAAACACACGTTCAGACAATACACTGGCTGCAGGGAAGGCCAGCACTTCCAAGGCGTAAATAGCAAGATCAGGCATGTGCCCAATTTGGAGACCGATCAGTCAGTTTGTGTAGGCGTGTGCACACATACTGCCCCACCATGTCGCACGTCACCGTGACGTCCACGATTCATTTGGATATCTTCTCTATCAACTTTCAATGTTCTTTTCTGAGCCTACCATGTTGATCATGGTTATCGGCGAATTAGGGTTCCACACCGGAGAGGGAGCGTGAGAAAGAGAGACCACATCCAAGGGAGGTAAATTTTTTTAAATTAAATATGATCGAGCAGAAAAGTGGGACAAATTATTGAAGCGCAAATGTGGGATAAGTTATTAAAGTTTAAGCATTGAATGAAAGGGGGGGCGCGCATCAATTAAAGAAGAATTTTTGAATTGTAATTCCCTGTCACCTATGCAGAGCAGGGGTTTTGTATACGGCAAAATTGGTAAAATGTCACCTTGTAACAGACGATTTTTTGAAATTTAGGTCCCTATCACCTATGCAGAGCAGGGGTTTAATCATGGCAAAAATGGTCAAATGTCACCCAAGATTGTAACAGACAAATTAGTGCTGACAAAGCTTTTCCACATTTCGGCCATGCTAACCCTGCTTTCTGAGGTGCTGGTGGTGCCCCAGCTGCGTTAACAACCTCTTCCTCCTCCTCTGCCTTCGCCTTGTGCTTCCACTGTGCCCTCACTGTCAGGTGGGAATGCCACCAGCAGCATGTCTACCAGCGTGCACTTGTACTCGCGCATCCTACGATCACGCTCCAGTGACGGAATTTAGGACGGTACGTTGTCCTTGTAACGGGAATCCAGTAGCGTGGCCACCCAGTAATCAGCAAAAGTTATAATGTGGGCAACTCGGCGGTCGTTGCAGAGAAACTGCCGCATGTAATCGCTCATGTGTGCCAAGCTGCCCAGAGGCAACAAAAAGCTGTCCTCTGTGGGAGATGTATCGTCTGTGTCCTCTGTATCCCCCCAGCCACGCACCAGTGTTGGCCATGAGCTGGTTTGGGTGCCAACCTGCTGTGAACATGGTTCCTCCTCCTCCATCTCCTCTTCCTCATCCTCCACCTCGTCATCCTCCAGAACTGTGCCCTGGCTGGACAATTGTGTACCTGGCGTTTGTGGGTGCAGGAACCCACCCTCGGAGCCATTTGTGAATGACTGGCCGGAAAATCTACGAAATGATCCCTCTTCCTCCTCCTGTGCCACACCCTCTTCCATCATCGCCAGCAGCGTTTTTTCAAGGAGGCACAGAAGTGGGATAGTAACGCTGAGGACGGCATCATCGGCACAGGCCATGTTGATGGAGTACTCGAAGCTGCGCAACAAGGAACACAGGTCTCGCATGGAGGCCCAGTCATTGGTAGTGAAGTGGTGCTGTTCCGCTGAGTGACTCACCCGTGCGTGCTGCAGCTGAAACTCCACTATCGCCTGCTGCTGCACGCACAGTCTGGCCAGCATGTGCAAGGTGGAGTTCCACCTTGTGGGCACGTCGCATATGAGGCGGTGAGCGGGAAGGAGCGAAGTTATGCTGCAGCACTGACAGGCGAGCAGCAGCAGGGTGAGAATGCCGAAAGCGCGCACAGCCGGTCCGTACTTTCTGCAGCAGCTCTGACATATTGGGGTAATTTCTCAGGAACCTCTGCACCACCAAATTCAGCACATGCGCCATGCAAGGGATGTGCGTCAAACCAGTTAGTCCCAAAGCTGCTATGAAATTTCGCCTATTATCGCACACCATCAGGCCGGGCTTGAGGCTCACTGGCACCAACTCATAGGTCTGTTGTTCAAGGACTGTCCACAGCCCCTGCGCGGTGTGGGGTTTATCCCCCAAACAGATGTTTTAAAACTGCCTGCTTTCGTTTACCCCTGGCTGTGCTGAAGTTGTTGGTGAAGGTGTTACGCTGACCGGATGAGGAGACGGTAGAGGATGAGGAAGCGGAGTAGGAGTAGGAAGCAACAGGAGGCAAAGAGAAGCGCCCTGCAATCCTCGGTGGTGGAAGGACATGCGCCAAACTGCTATCCGCCTCAGGCCCAGCCGCCACTGCTTTTACCCAGTGTGCTGTTTGAAAGTATTTGGACCTTTCTGGACCTCTACGACAACCTTGGTTTGAGACACTGACGTCAGGAGAGATGTTTCTCAGTTGGCAATAATAGACACACACATCACTAAGAAACACTCTAATTTTATTATGCTATAGCTTGGCCTTATATAGGCAGTAGAAAAGTTTGCATAACAACAGCGTTAAACCAATCATAAAAGATAAATATTGGTGCTCATGCACATACTACCGGAACATCCTTTTATGGGTATGCAATACGTCACATATAAGAATGTACGCAGTTGTGCCGAATGACCCTAAATGAGACAGAACATTTGTTCTAGTTCTGGGAGATTCCCAGAATCTGTCCTGAGACAGATAAGTGAACCTAACTCACAGCGGGGATGATGTGAAGTGCGTGGGTGAGATATTAACAATTCTGTACATCTTAGAGAAGACAAGATGGAGTCACATTTCCCTTCACTGTTATGAAGATATAACGTCCCTGACCTTGCTTACTGGTCCACGTAGTTAGGTGGACCTTGCCACAGATGGTGTTGCACAGTGCATACCTGATTTTGTCCCCCACTTGGTTGTGCTGGGAAGGGATGGCACGCCTGGAAAAGTAGTGGTGGCTGGGCACGACGTACTGTGGGACATCCACCGCCATAAGGCTTTTAAAACTCTCCGTCTCCACCAGACGGAATGACAGCATTTAAAAGGCCAGTAATTTTGAAATGCTGGCATTCAGGGCCAGGGATCACGTGTGGGTAGGGGGGTACTTCCTCTTCCACTTCAGTGTTTGGGAGATGGAGAGCTGAACGCTTCCGTGGGACATTGTGGAGATGCTTGTTGACCCATATGGTGGTGTTGCTGGCAGGTTGTTTGCGGGGTGGCAGGGGGGTTGTTTGCGGGGTGGCAGGTGCAACTGTCACTCCAGAGGTGGATGAAGAGGCCGAGACTGCAGCAGAAGAGGAAGCAGAATGAGCCAGAGACCATTCTTGGTTTTTGAGGTGTCTACTCCACTGCAGCTCGTGATTTGCACTTAGATGCCTGGTCATGCAGGTTGTGCTTAGTGTTGAGAATGTTTATGCCTCACTTCAGGCTCTGATTGCACAGCGTGCAAACCACTCGTGTCCTGTCGTCAGCACATTGTCTGAAGAACTGCCACGCCAAAGAACTCCTTGGAGCTAGCTTTGGTGTGCTTGGTCCCTTGCTGCGTTGGGCAGTAGCAGGCGTACTGTCTAGGGGACGGCCGCTCCGCTTTTGCACCCTGCTCCCTCTTCTGCTGTGCTGGTGGCTCTGTGCGACCACCGCCTCTTCCTCTGAACTACACAGGTCACTCGCATGACCTTGATTCCATGTGGGGTCGAGGACCTCATCGTCCTCCACATCATCTTCCACCCAGTCTTCACCCCTGCCCTCCTTGTCGGTCTGCACACTTGCGAAAGCCACAGCAGTAAACACCTGTGTTTAGTCATCATCTGAGACGTGCTGCAGTGGTCCTCTCATGTACTCATCTTGAAACATAAGTTGTTGGGCATCGGTGCACTCAATATCTTCCACTTCTGGGGCAGGGCTAGGTGGATGGCCCTGAAAAACCCTGCTAGCAGAGTCATAACAAAACAGAAGAGACTGCTGCATAACTTGGGGCTCAGATCGCTTGGCTGATTTGCAAGGGGGTGAGGTGAAAGACTGATGGACATCGGCTGCAGGTGCCAAATCTGATCTTTCAGCAGGAGACTGGGTGGGAGACAATGTAAAGGAACTGGAGGCACTGTCAGCAACTCAATCTACTATCGCTTGTACTTGTTCTGGCCTCACCATTCGGAGAGCCGCATTAGGCCCGCCCAAATACCGCTGAAGGTTATGTTGCCTACTCGCACCTGAGGAAGGGGTTTCACTTGTGCATGTAGCTTGTACAGATCGACCAGCGTCTTCAGGGGATAAAGCATGCTTTATCCCCTGAAGACGCTGGTTACACAGCGAAACATGTCGGGATGCAGAGTGTAGGAGTGTTCAGATTTTAGGAAGTGAAATAGCGGCAGCATGCTCAAATATACGAGCATATCTACAGAGCGATACAGCAGGCAATAGAAATAAAAACAATATAGGACAAGAGACATATCAGCTGAGAGAGAGGAGGACAACGATGAATAGCAGTTGAATAGGAGGAAGCGAAATAGGAGCAGCAGAGGCTGCGATAACTACAAACAGAAGTGAAGTTAATCTATTACATAATAGACCAACGCTCCAGAATATATAGGAGCGCTTAATAAAGCTACTAAGTAGTAACATCACCTCTAACCTACCCCTATATTACCCCACATATCTTCACTACCCCTGACTCATTCCCCTCTCCCTTCCCCTCCCCCCCTCTCCACCAACTTTTCCCTCTGCTGATCAGTCCAATGACACAAGCCAGCTATAACGGTGATACACTGAGTATATAGGTAGAAAAAATTGAGTAAGACCGCATCACTGATAGTTTTAACGTCTATAGTTTAGTGATACTGTTATAAGTGAATAAATATCATATATATATTATAAATAAGAAATAAAAGTGAAGTTTTAATTTAACAAACAGTACATGATCCTAAAACGTCCCTTATTTGACACTCTCCTCATATTTCTGAAATTTAGGATCTTGCCCAAAATGGGTGTTTTTTTAATAACAGAATAAAAAAACAGTATCTAAAGGGTGTATCTCACACTGACAGATGAAGCAAAGGCTGAAAATTAGGTTTTTGGCCCAAAATAGGTGTTTTTTTAATAGCAGAATATGACAGCGGTATCTAAAGCGTATATATCATACTGACAGATACAGCAATTGTTGTAAAATTTAGATTTTTGTCCAAAAATGGGTGTTTTTTTAATAACAGAATATGACAGCAGTATCTAAAGCGTGTATCTCACATTAAGAGATGCAGACAAGGCCGTAAATTAAGTATTTTGCCCAAAAAGGGTGTGTTTTTTATAACAGAATATGACAGCAGTATCTTAAGCGTGTATCCCACACTGACAGATGCAGACAAGGCCGCAAACGAAGTATTTTTCCCAAAAAGGGTGTTTTTTTTATAACAGAATAGGACTGCAGTATCTAAAGAAGAGGTCCTCAAACTACGGCCCGCGGGCCACATGCGGCCCTCCGAGGACACTGATCAGGCCCGCCGGGTGTTTTGGCCCTTTCAGCAATTCTGGCAGGGCACAGCAGGAGATGAGCGCTGCGCTTCCATTGCGCTCATCTCCATAGTGATCTGCATCGCCGTCCTCAGGACAGCGATACAGATTGCTGTGCTGTGGCAGGGGAGGGAGAGGCGTGTCCCTTCCCTGTTCCTCTGATAGGCTGCGGGCCTTGTGCCGGCAGCCTATCAGAGGCCAGTACAGGCGGCGCGATGACTGCATCGCGCCGCTTGAGCAGTACAGAGCGGGACACAGGCCAGAAGAGGCCTGCATCGCACCGCATCGCAGATGGTAAGTATGAGTGTTTTTTTTATTTGATTAAATCGACTAATTTTTCTGCCACACTTATTACTGGCACATGGGGGGGGGGGGGCAGCAATTGGCACTTATTACTGGCACATGGGGGGGGCAGCAATTGGCACTTATTACTGGCACATGGGGGGCAGCAATTGGTGCTTATTACTGGCACATGGGGGGCAGCAATTGGCACTTATTACTGGCACATGGGGGGGGTGGCAGCAGAGAGGAGACTGGCACATGATGGGGGGAGAATTGGCACGTATTACTGGCACATGGGGGTGGCAGCAGAGAGGAGACTGGCACATGAGTGGGGGGAGAGGAGAGTGGCACTTATTACTGGTACATGAGTGGCGGGGAGAGGCACTTTTCACTAGCACATGATTGGGGGGCATCTATGGGGGCACCTCTTACTGGCACATTATTGGGGGGCACTATGGGGACATTTACTGAGGCCACAAAGAAGGGGCATTTTATATGGGGGGCTCTGTGTGGCACTAATATTATCAGTGGTATTATCTGTTTCTGTAGTATAGTATTGGGGAGCTCTGGATCCGCCACTGGTTCTATCCATCTTGCCGAGCAGGCGCACCTCCTTCCAGACCTGTGAACCTCATGTGCAGCTGCGTCACAGGAAGTCCGGAGAAGAAGAAAGGAGAAGGAGACGTTCAGGGGTAGGGAAATGTGTTTTTTCTCTTCAAAATAAGATATGTTCAGTGTGCATAGGAATTTGTTAATAGTTAAAGGGGTTTTCCCATCTTGGACAATGGGGGCATATCGCTAGGATATGCCCCCATTGTCCTATAGGTGCGGGTCCCACCGCTGGGACCCGCACCTATATAGAAAACGGAGCCCCAAAAGTGAAGGAGGGCGCACTACGCATGCGCAGCTGCCCTCCATTCATTTCTATGGGGGTGCCGAAAATAGCCGGGCGCTAGCTCGGCTATTTCCGTCGGCCTCATAGAAATGAATGGGAGCATGGGCAGTGCATGTGCGGTACGCTCCCATTCACTTTTCGGGGCTCCGTTCTCTATATACAGTACAGACAAAAAGTTTGGACACACCTTCTCATTCAAAGAGTTTTCTTTATTTTCATGACTATGAAAATTGTAGATTCACACTGAAGGCATCAAAACTATGAATTAACACATGTGGAATTATATACATAACAAACAAGTGTGAAACAACTGAAAATATGTCATATTCTAGGTTCTTCAAAGTAGCCACCTTTTGCTTTGATTACTGCTTTGCACACTCTTGCCATTATCTTGATGAGCTTCAAGAGGTAGTCCCCTGAAATGGTTTTCACTTCACAGGTGTGCCCTGTCAGGTTTAATAAGTGGGATTTCTTGCCTTATAAATGGGGTTGGGACCATCAGTTGCGTTGAGGAGAAGTCAGGTGGATACACAGCTGATAGTCCTACTGAATAGACTGTTAGAATTTGTATTATGGCAAGAAAAAAGCAGCTAAGTAAAGAAAAACGAGTGGCCATCATTACTTTAAGAAATGAAGGTCAGTCAGTCAGCCGAAAAATTGGGAAAACTTTGAAAGTAAGGGCTATTTGACCATAAGGGAGAGTGATGGGGTGCTGCGCCAGATGACCTGGCCTCCACAGTCACCGGACCTGAACCCAATCGAGATGGTTTGGGGTGAGCTGTACCGCAGAGTGAAGGCAAAAGGGCCAACAAGTGCTAAGCATCTCTGGGAACTCCTTCAAGACTGTTGGAAGACCATTTTAGGGGACTACCTCTTGAAGCTCATCAAGAGAATGCCAAGAGTGTGCAAAGCAGTAATCTAAGCAAAAGGTGGCTACTTTGAAGAACCTAGAATATGACATATTTTCAGTTGTTTCACACTTGTTTGTTATGTATATAATTCCACATGTGTTAATTCATAGTTTTGATGCTTTCATAGTCATGAAAATAAAGAAAACTCTTTGAATGAGAAGGTGTGTCCAAACTTTTGGTCTTTACTGTAGGTGCGGGTCCCAACGGTGGGACCCGCACCTAACTATATGCCCCCATTGTCCAAGATGGGAATACCCCATTAAACTATAGTCCGGCCCTCCAACGGTCTGAGGGACAGTGAACTGGCCCCCTGTTTAAAAAGTTTGAGGACCCCTGATCTAAAGCGTGCATCTCACACTGACAGATGCAGACAAGGCCTCAAATTAAGTATTTTGCCCAAAAAGGGTGTTTTTTTAAATAACAGAATATGACAGTGGTTTCAAAAGCGTGTATCGCACATTAACAGATGCAGACAAGGCTGCAAATTAAGTATTTTGCCTAAAAAGTTTTTTTTTTTTTATAACAGAATATGACAGCGGTATCTAAAGCTTTTTTTCTCCCACTGACCGATGCAGCAAGGGCTGTAAAATTTTGTATTTTGCACAAAAATTGAGTTTTTTAAAACCCAGAAAAATATAGCTGTATTTCTAGCTTAAATTGCACACTGACAAATGCTGCAAAAGCCACAGATGTAGGATCATGCCAAAAATGGGTGATTTTTTTAAACCCTGAATATAATTGCAGTAGTCCAAGCTTCTATTTGACTGTTATGAATGCACATATGCTATGCTGTTGCAAAGAACTTGCATAAAATAGCCGCTGCCGCCGCCCACCTTACTAACAGACGGATAAAAGTTATTTTTCTGGGTCACTGGGCTCAGGGCAGGGTAAATAGATTGTGCACTGCACCCACAAAACAAAATCTTGGTAAATTGCTGAGTTAACAAGCACTTCTAATTAAAGATTCTGTCCTATTCTCTCCCTCACAGCAGCATAATCCTCTCGCAACACTAGTAACAGCACAGTGATGTGCAGCGCTATGTAACTCCAGCTTATATAGAGGCCGGGTCACATGCTGCACTGGCCAATCACAGCCATGCCATTAGTAGGCATCACTGTGATAGCTTCTAAGGGCACAGTGTTAAACGCTTGTTGATTGGCAATAAATCGCCGAACACCGAACTTTTACTGAAATGTTTGGGTTTGGGTCCGGGGTCCAAAAATCCTAAATTATGGTACGAACCCGAACTTTACAGTTCGGGTTCGCTCAACCCTAATTATGCATTCATATATATCAGAAGTATGATTATATATCTATATATATATATATATATATATATATATTCATGGAAAAGGTCAGGCAGCACTCCTTCAAGCACAGCTGTAGTTGTATGGGTGCCTGCGGTGGTCCCTCGATGCAGGACGGAATCAATAGAGAAAGAAAGTCCGCAGCACTCCTTCAAGTAAAAAATGTGCAATTTATTGACACATGTCAGCAAAGACAACGTTTCGGTCCTCTCACAGGGCCTTTCTCAAGTCAAGTGAACATAAAAGTGCATAGTGCAAAAATAAATACATCTCTACATCATGACCCATTCCATTAATGGCCAATAGGGTACTAGTACACTCCCATTCGTGGGTGGGTTTCAATTCATATAATTGACTCCACATATTAACATACACACCAACGAAGGTCAGGGCATATCAGTGATACATTCAGTAATAATCAATCATCATAAGTGTATACAAGTGCATATACTAAAGTGAACAGTGCAATTTAAAAAGGCATTGACTATATTACCTTGCCGCAAGCCTGTCCGTGGACCAAGAAGCGTGGGGAGAAGGCGTCTTTACTTGTGCTGGAGCACGCCACTCATCCGCGTTCACTGCTCCTTACTGCGCATGTATCTAACCCATTTCCTTTATGACGCAGCATATATAAGTCATGCGTCGCCTCTAGGGCGGAAGCCAACGTGGTGACGCACGATCGATCACTTCCGAGCGCAACGCACATACAAAGTGTGCGTCAGCACGCAGTCCAATCGTCCGCGCCCCACCACGAATCCCTATCCACCATCTTAGTTTCAGGCATTTGTTTGGGCACTATTATTATGCCTCCATACAACCCCATATTTCATCATCCCTATCCGGTACCCGGCACAGGCAAGAGTCAGGGCAATAGTCAATGCATCCAAGAATATATATTAGCATAGACATATCACTGTATCTTCCATTAAATTCACCTTATACAGAGCGCAGACAACATCAGACCATAAGTCCTGCAGACTGGATATCTAGCCAACCATTCCTCCTGTTACCCTAAATTCCACATTTAACCCTTTCGGTTTCAGGGTATCCAGCCTAAAGATCCACCTTAGCTCAGTTTTCTTTAATTTACTTAATCGGTCCCCCCCTCTCTCCAATGGTTTAACATGGTCTATAATCATAAATTTTAGATCACTTTCTTTATGTTTTTTTTCAGCAAAATGCTTTGATACGGGCAAATCTCTTCTTTTATTCCTAATAGATTGTCTATGGTTATTCAACCTAGTCTTTAGATCACAAGTAGTTTCACCAACATATAATTTTTTACAGGGGCACCATAGTACATATATCACCCATGACGAATCACAGGTGAGATAATGTCTTAAGTCATAGGTCTCACCCGTGTCTGGATGTGAGAACACAGATCCCTTGGCCATCTGTTTACAGTTCACACATCCCAGACACGGGAAGGAGCCCGTGCGCCTTGTTTTAAGGAACGTCTGTCTCAATTGTCCTTTGTCTGGTACTTTGGAGTGTACTACCCTATCCCTGATGTTCCCTGCTCTTCTATATGCCATCATAGGCGAATTTTTAAAAACCGCAATGTTAGGGTGTCCACTGCTCAATAACCCCCAATGCCGCCTCACTATCTTTTCAATATCAGGACTCAACTCGTTGTATGATGATACAAACGGCAATCTGTCAGTAGTCTGTCTTTGTTTGGGGGTCAACAAATCATCTCTAGAGATCTTTTTAGCTCTTTCCGCATGTTTTTCTACTAACTTTCTAGGATACCCCCTATCTATAAAGGATTGTTCCATATTTGTCATCGCTGAATTCATATTCTCATCTTTGTCAACTATTCTCCGTACTCGAAGCATTTGACTGTACGGCAGAGAATCTACCATCCTTCTTGGATGCCCACTAGTAAAATGCAACAATGTGTTCTTATCTGTGGCCTTAATGTGCACTATGCACTTTTATGTTCACTTGACTTGAGAAAGGCCCTGTGAGAGGACCGAAACGTTGTCTTTGCTGACATGTGTCAATAAATTGCACATTTTTTACTTGAAGGAGTGCTGCAGACTTTCTTTCTCTATTGATTCCGTCCTGCATCGAGGGACCACCGCGGGCACCCATACAACTACAGCTGTGCTTGAAGGAGTGCTGCCTGACCTTTTCCATGAATTTATCTTCGACCGAAGGCTCTGCACCCGACCCTACCAACATCCAAGATAGTACGTCCCAACAAGGGGACAGTGACACACATGTCTTTGCATACAGTGATGTGGATATACAGAGGATTATGGGAAATGTAGAGGGGGACGCTGCCTTCCTCAATGTACCCTCGGCCATTAACATCAAGAGGGAGTATGAAGGCACTTCAAAAAAGTTGCTATCTACTGAGCTACACTCACTGACGTTGGCTCAGTATTATAAAAGTAAACGCATACCAAGGGGGATGCGATCCCGCCTAAAGCCAAACATGTTTTCACAGGATGGTGAATTTAGAGCACGTTTTGAAGCCATTTCTAATAAATATGCGATGGACATTATGTTGCTTAATATTGAGTTCTCCCAGAAGGAAATGGTCGTGTTAAAAAATAAATTGCAGGACACTGAACAACAGCTGAAGGCTACTGTGTCCAGTAACGAGGTGGATGTATTTCTTGAGAAACAGCAGTGCTTTTTGGAGAAAATGCGGAAAGATCTGGAGGAGGTAAAGAGATCAAAGTGGCACAGAGATCAGAGGGATTATACGTCCGGTCATGTCTATGTCTGGGAGCAACCCTGGCGTATGGAACGGGGTCCTGTACCTAAAAAAATATTTAAGCGCAATAAAGAAACCAACAAATGGGTGAGAAATAAAGAGGCTAACGATGACTCCAACTCTAGCCAGCCTGGAACTTTTTTAGGCCCACGAGTTGCTATGGGAGACGTCCCACGAGACGAGGAGGTCTCAGACATAGAAGAGCCTGGAAAAACCAGAGCACAGAGATCGATGAGGACCAACAACTCCAGACAGATGAACATAAACAAGAAAAAGTAGAATCTAATGTGGTGGTAAACATCTCATCTTACACATTGACTGAGTATGAATTGAAAGCCCTGAATAAGGGATTGTCCTTTTGCCCACAGGCTAAGCCTGATTGGTTCCAGCTGGAACTGGACTTGAACCGCCTCCTCAGGAATTTAAAACTGAGGGTGTGGTTCGACTCCAGTTCCACTGGTGCCATGAATATTAATGAAGTCAGCAATTCTGATGGTCTACTTACTTTGATTTGCATTTAAAAAGTGATTTTGTTCCACTTGTCAACTCACATGCCTTGGAATGTTTTTCTGAAGCGGTTAAGAGAGATGTAGCTATGTTGAGAAAAAGAGCCCAGTATGTATATAAGGCCAAATATCTCGACACAAGAAATGTCTGCACTGGAGGATTTGTCCAGTAACCCCGATCTCACCATCAAGCCTGCGGACAAGGGTGGTGGGATCGTGGTGTTGGACACCACTCTATACATTAATGAGATAAAAAGGCAATTGAGTGAACCTGGTGTCTATGAACCACTGGTCAGGGACCCCAGATTCGATATTGCAAGGAAAATAGATGTGCATTTGACTGTTGCAGTACAGAATGGTATTATTGATAGACAACTAAAAGAGTTTTTGGTGGTGAAGTCCCCGGTTACACCCACGATATACGTATTACCAAAGATACATAAAAGGTTGGTCGACCCTCCGGGGCGACCTATAATTTCTGGTAGGGGTTCGATCCTATCCAACATAAATGTGTTTTTGGATAAGATACTGAGAGAATATGCTATGGGTGCTAAATCATACGTTAGGGATACCGGAGACTTCATCACCAAAATTAAAGGAATGCGGGTACCAAAAGGGGCGATTGTGGCTTCTTTTGACATAGTGTCATTATATACCTCGATTGACCACGGAAAAGGCTTGTCGGCTGTAGCGGAGATGCTACAACATTCAGAATATTCCGCTTCAGTACAACAGTTTATACTGACACTGTTGGAATTGTCTCTGAATAATTATTTTGTGTTCCAGGGACATTATTTCTTGCAGAAGATGGGCGCGGCAATGGGCTCTAATGCCGCGCCCACTTATGCAAATATTTTTGTGCGGTCATTTGAGGAACGTCTTGTCTATGTATCTCCCCACTTCAACCAGGTTTTGACGTGGTGGAGATACATAGACGATATCTTCCTCATTTGGGGTGGCACCATGGAGCAGTTGATGGACTTTCACGTATACTTGAACTCCCTTGATCGAGAGATCCAGTTTACGTTAACGGCATCGACTGACCGAGTGCAATACTTGGATACACAAGTATACGTTGAGGACGAACTGGTACATATGGATTTGAACATTAAGGCCACAGATAAGAACACATTGTTGCATTTTACTAGTGGGCATCCAAGAAGGATGGTAGATTTTCTGCCGTACAGTCAAATGCTTTGAGTAAGGAGAATAGTTGACAAAGATGAGAATATGAATTCAGCGATGACAAATATGGAACAATCCTTTATAGATAGGGGGTATCCTAGAAAGTTAGTAAAAAAACGCATGACTAATATATGCTGCGTCATAAAGGAAATGGGTTAGATACATGCGCAGTAAGGAGCAGTGGACGCGGATGAGTGGCGTGCTCCAGCACAAGTAAAGACGCCTTCTCCCCACGCTTCTTGGTCCACGGACAGGCTTGCGGCAAGGTAATATAGTCAATGCCTTTTTAAATTGCACTGTTCACTTTAGTATATGCACTTGTATACACTTATGATGATTGATTATTACTGAATGTATCACTGATATGCCCTGACCTTCGTTGGTGTGTATGTTAATATGTGGAGTTAATTATATGAATTGAAGTCCACCCACGAATGGGAGTGTACTAGTACCCTATTGGCCATTAATGGAATGGGTCATGATGTAGAGATGTATTTATTTTTGCACTATGCACTTTTATGTTCACTTGACTTGAGAAAGGCCCTGTGAGAGGACCGAAACGTTGTCTTTGCTGACATGTGTCAATAAATTGCACATTTTTTACTTGAAGGAGTGCTGCGGACTTTCTTTCTCTATATATATATATATATATATATATATATATATATAGTAATCACACATTTATTTTGTGCCATACATTTTTACAATTATTAAAAAAAAATTAACTTGTGACTGGATTTAAAGGGCTTCTACCACCAGAAATACTGTTATGTAGCTGACTGACATTAGCGATGCGCTAATGTCAGCACTACATAACAGTATGTTTCTAACATTTGTCCCTGCAGCAGTTTTTGTAAAAAAATGCACTTTTATAATATGCTAATGAGCCTCTAGGTGCTATGTGGGCGTAAAATCAGCACCTAAAGGTTCCGTCCACTCACCCTTTATCCCGCCCAGGTCCCCTGTTCTGCCCGCCCAGCTCCTCTTGATTGATGCCACGGTCCACCGCATTGTATATTATAGTGCATTTGTATTGTGCAGCAGTTGTGTGCGGTTCTGCTGCGATACTGCAGCTAGATAGAGGGACAAACGCTATTGGAATAAGTAATTGCAAATAGTGTGATATACCTGTTGCCCCCCCAAAAAACTGATTGAAGGGTGTGATATTCCTATAATGTACCTTCTAACATAGAAAGTATATTATAGTGCATTTGTATTGTGCAGCAGTTGTGTGCGGTTCTGCTGAGATACCAGCTAGAGAGATGGACAAACGCTATTGGAATAACTAATTTCAACTGGTATTATATACCGTTTGCCCCCCCCCCCCCCAAAAAAAAATCTGATCGAGGGGTGTGATATACCTATAATATACCTTTTAACATAGAAAGTATATTATAATGCATTTGCATTGTGCAGCAGTTGTGTGCGGTTCTGTTGAGATACCACAGCTAGAAAGAGGGACAAACGCTATAGGAATAAGTAATTGCAACTGGTGTGATATACCTGTTGCCCTCCAAAAAAGCTGATAGAGGGGTGTGATATACCTATAATATACATTAAACACCAATAATGAATGACTCACAAAAGTGAGTACCCGTGTAGAGCCAGCACGTATGGTAGAACGCCAAAAAAGAGAAATAGGGCTCGCACTCAGTAATATTATGAATATATAAATTTTATTAGTGTCTCCATATGAGACAAATCACAATAAAAACACATACAAAACAGTAGATGGTGGGAAATGAGCACACAGAATGACACGGAGCACAGCTAATATCTAAAATGGCAAATAGATACATCCACAGTGGGTATATAGAATGTAGCACTAATGTGCATGTGGGCCAAAATAGAGTATCAGAAATACATATAATCAGGCAAGGCTATAGAGACTAAAAAGAGGTATCACATGAAATGACAAAAATGTGCATATAAAGTGCATAGTGCAAATATCAAAGTGCATGGATAGCAGAAGCTGAGTAATTCATTATAAAGCCATAGACAAAAATACCTGTGTAGTGCTCCAGCAACCCCGACGTACGTTTCACGCAAGGCTTCTTCAGGGGGAGGTGTGTATGGAGGGGGAGCTGATAGGGTGGCTTATATAGCCAGAGGAATAACTAATGAATAGGAGGCAGCTGCAGACACTTAGGGAACAGGAAAATGTGTGGCCACACAAGGAAGGGAGACGAGTGCGCTCCAAGCTGGAGCACATCGCGTCACTTCCGGTTCCTGTAGGTGAACCGCATGGTGGAACGCAAAGCGCTACTTCCGGGATTCGGCAGGAGTAATGAATACAAAGAACTATGATCTGAGACGCTCCAGCAGTACGGTGGAGCCAAATTATGACATAGGAGGGCAAAAGGAACTATTATAAAGCCAAACAAGGTGTATTGGACCAAAATGTAGAATGACAATACATAACACATCCTATGACACAATGAAAAGAGACCCAGAGGAGACCACAAACAGCGCTACAGTATTCAGCATATTGATAAGTGGAATATATGACAGTGTATGAAATATATGAAGTGTAAAAATATATATACATATAAGAATATATATAAAAAAATAAAAAATATAGAAAATATATAAAAAATATATTAAAAAAAATAAAAAAAATATATATACATTCATATGTGAAGTACATACCCACAGTGATAACCATGACGATATATGAACATATAGATGACCAAAGTGA
Source organism: Bufo bufo (assembly GCF_905171765.1). Taxonomy (NCBI): domain Eukaryota; kingdom Metazoa; phylum Chordata; class Amphibia; order Anura; family Bufonidae; genus Bufo; species Bufo bufo. The sequence continues at coordinate 82,877,524 of NC_053397.1, read as the reverse complement.
ATAAGGTACAGTCCCAGCTGTACAAATAGGGAAAGAAAAGTGTTAAGATGTGTGTGGGTGCGTGTGGACGCACGGGCGCAACGGAAGACGACACATATGCGCACGTGAGTGCACACGCACACAGACACAAGTGCATAAATGTGTATAAATAAATAACCTGCATTAATGGAGGTGAAGTTTTAAATTGCAATACGGGCAAAAACATAATGAGCCAGTACATGTGACAAATATGATATACATGCAAATACAGCATAAGGTGGAATCATGGTCAAGTTGAACCAAGACGTAAATAAATCTGTAGGATCCTCAACGACAATGGGCCTGGATAAAGAAGGGAGGAAGAAGCGCAGAATCCCGAGTATCGATGGCAACCACACCTAAATGGCTGACACAAGAAAGACATAATTAAAAATCCCTCAACGGGAAAAACAACATAAAATGCATAATAAAATGATGGAGCCAATCGGAAGAGCGGCAGCCCTCAAAAATGTAATTTTAAACCTAAAAGCACCCAAAGGTGGAGACATGCCTGCGAACAGACAAGGAAAACACCCTTGGGCAGACACACACACACAGAATATGTATATCTATCTTGTATTTTGTGTTCCTTTAGATAGATATACATATTCTGTGTGTGTGTCTGCCCAAGGGTGTTTTCCTTGTCTGTTCGCAGGCATGTCTCCACCTTTGGGTGCTTTTAGGTTTAAAATTACATTTTTGAGGGCTGCCGCTCTTCCGATTGGCTCCATCATTTTATTATGCATTTTATGTTGTTTTTCCCGTTGAGGGATTTTTAATTATGTCTTTCTTGTGTCAGCCATTTAGGTGTGGTTGCCATCGATACTCGGGATTCTGCGCTTCTTCCTCCCTTCTTTATCCAGGCCCATTGTCGTTGAAGATCCTACAGATTTATTTACGTCTTGGTTCAACTTGACCATGATTCCACCTTATGCTGTATTTGCATGTATATCATATTTGTCACATGTACTGGCTCATTATGTTTTTGCCCGTATTGCAATTTAAAACTTCACCTCCATTAATGCAGGTTATTTATTTATACACATTTATGCACTTGTGTCTGTGTGCGTGTGCACTCACGTGCGCATATGTGTCGTCTTCCGTTGCGCCCGTGCGTCCACACGCACCCACACACATCTTAACACTTTTCTTTCCCTATTTGTACAGCTGGGACTGTACCTTATTCACTTTGGTCATCTATATGTTCATATATCGTCATGGTTATCACTGTGGGTATGTACTTCACATATGAATGTATATATATTTTTTATATATTTTTTTATATATATTTTATATATTTTCTATATTTTTTATTTTTTTATATATATTCTTATATGTATATATATTTTTACACTTCATATATCTCATACACTGTCATATATTCCACTTATCAATATGCTGAATACTGTAGCGCTGTTTGTGGTCTCCTCTGGGTCTCTTTTCATTGTGTCATAGGATGTGTTATGTATTGTCATTCTACATTTTGGTCCAATACACCTTGTTTGGCTTTATAATATGAGTTCCTTTTGCCCTCCTATGTCATAATTTGGCTCCACCGTACTGCTGGAGCGTCTCAGATCATAGTTCTTTGTATTCATTACTCCTGCCGAATCCCGGAAGTAGCGCTTTGCGTTCCACCATGCGGTTCACCTACAGGAACCGGAAGTGACGCGATGTGCTCCAGCTTGGAGCGCACTCGTCTCCCTTCCTTGTGTGGCCACACATTTTCCTGTTCCCTAAGTGTCTGCAGCTGCCTCCTATTCATTAGTTATTCCTCTGGCTATATAAGCCACCCTATCAGCTCCCCCTCCATACACACCTCCCCCTGAAGAAGCCTTGCGTGAAACGTACGTCGGGGTTGCTGGAGCACTACACAGGTATTTTTGTCTATGGCTTTATAATGAATTACTCAGCTTCTGCTATCCATGCACTTTGATATTTGCACTATGCACTTTATATGCACATTTTTGTCATTTCATGTGATACCTCTATTTAGTCTCTATAGCCTTGCCTGATTATATGTATTTCTGATACTCTATTTTGGCCCACATGCACATTAGTGCTACATTCTATATACCCACTGTGGATGTATCCATTTGCCATTTTAGATATTAGCTGTGCTCCGTGTCATTCTGTGTGCTCATTTCCCACCATCTACTGTTTTGTATGTGTTTTTATTGTGATTTGTCTCATATGGAGACACTAATAAAATTTATATATTCATAATATTACTGAGTGCGAGCCCTATTTCTCTTTTTTGGCGTTCTATAATATACATTCTAACATAGAAAGTTTATTATAGTGCGTTTGTATTGTACAGCAGTTGTGTGCAGTTCTGCTGAGATACTGCAGCTAGATAGAGGGACAAACGCTATTCGAATAACTAATTGCAACTGGTGTGATATACCTGCTCCACAAAACACTGATTGAGTGGCTCACTCAGCCTTCCGCTTCAGCACCATCTTCATCCTCTGTATTAGCACCCTCCTCACTCTCTGCTATGTGCACCCCCAAAGACACCACCACCACCACTACCATAGCCCCTCCACTCGAGTCAGAGTAATTATTTTCCCATCTATTCCCAGACCTTACCGGTACGCAGCCATTCTTGGCATTGGATGAGGAAGAGGAGGTAGCAATGGCCGCCACCCAGCAGTCTGATGACAGTACCCAGATCAGCCCAAGGAGGATGGTCTCCGCTGTTGCTGCCTACTCCGAGATCTCTAATGTCAGTGGTGGTGAAGGTGACGATGATGACGTGTCGATGCCCACAAGAGAGGAAGAGGAGGGAAGTTCAGAGGGAGAGACGGAGCAGCAGATAGGGAGGAGAAGGAGGAGAAGCAGGCAGAACTCGCAGTGCACAGGAGGGAAAAAGCAGACTGCAAATGTATCTGGAGCGAGCCATCCACCATGGCTCCGCAGTGTGGGCTTTTTTTAACGTGTCAGCTGCTGACAATAGTATTGCCATCTGCAGCCTGTGCTGTCAACGCATAAGTTGCAGTAAGCCCAACACTCACCTAGGGACTAGTGATGTGCGCGCAGGGGCAATATTCGAATTTGCGATATTTCGGGAATATTTGGGTGAATATTCGCCATATATTCGAGAATTTGCGAATTCGTGATCTCCAGGCATTATTTTCTTGATTGCGAAAATTTGCATAAAATTCGAATATTCGCGATTACAAATCTATTTAGTGATATTCTAAATATTCGCGAATTCTCGAAATGCCGATATTCGCGATTAAAATTCGCAATTCGAATATTCGTGATCAACACTACTAGGGACAACCGCCTTAAGAACGCAACTGGCCTCACATCACTGAGCCCAGTAGAAGCAACAACTACAAAGCCACACTCCCGGCGCTCCACGTCCTGCCTCTTCTCCTCTCTCCTCCCATTTGTCCTCCACTCCACCTTCCACCGTGTCGTCGTCGCGTTCATCTGGCAAAAGGCAGGTTTCTGTGGCCCAAATGTTCGAACTTAAAAAGTGCCGTGCATGGCACACGTCCTGAACTTAGTTGCGCAGCGATTCGTTTCCAAATACTCCGGGGTCCAGGACGTCTTGCGACAGGCCAGGAAAATCTCTGGCCATTTTAGAAGATCTTACACGGCCATGGTTCGCCTTACTGATGTTCAGTGGCGACACCACCTGCCCATCAGACATCTGATTTGTGACTGCCCGACGCGCTGGAAATCCACCTTGTATACGCTTGATAGGCTGCTCCAGCAGAAAAGTGCCATTAACAACTACCTGTACGAACTCTACGGCAGGAAATGTTCTGGGGAGCTTGTGTTTTTTTCACCGCACCAGTGGCTGCTTATGCGCTACGCATGCAGACTTCTGGACCATTTGATGAGATCGCCAAACTGGTCATTCACAGCCAGAGCGCCATCAGTGACATCCTTACGCCTTCTCTCTGGAGCGTGCATTGCGTCATGTCATTGATCAAGCCGTCGAGGAGAAGGAGCAGGAAGATGAGGAAGTCGCAATGCTGAATGAATTCCTAGGGAGGGCTACTCCATCTGAGAAAAGTCAGCAGGAGTCTAAAGAGGAGTCAGAAGAGGATAGTGCCTGGGGGGAGGAGGAGGAGCAAGAAGAACAGGCTTTAAACTTTTCGGGGAACCCTGGTGTTGTCCGTGGATGGGGGAGGAGACCGAGGACAACATTCTCCTGGGTGATGAGCAGGAGCCAGGGCGCTCCACCGCTTCCAATTTAATGCAAATAGGGGCATTCATGCTCCTTGTATAAAATGCATAAAGGGCAATGACCAGTACTGGGTGACAACAAACTTAGACCCCCGGTACAAACACAAAACGGCGGACATGTTACCAGCATCACAGAGAGCTGTCAGAATGCAGCATTTTCAGGCCTTGCTTCGAGATGCTGCATTCTGTTGTTGCTGGTGCTGGCAGAGGAATTTCCACCCACAGAGAAATAGTTGCGGGTACTAATCCTACAGCGCATGGAAGAAGAGGGCGGTTTGAAGATGTGTAGGTCACTTCGGATATGAGATCATTCTTGCAGCCAACCCATCGACAGCCTCCCTCCGGATCCAGCCTCAGGGAACACCTAGACCGACAGGTGTTCGACTACATCAGATTAACGGCCGATGTGGACGCTCTGAGAAGCGAGGAACCCCTTGACTACTGGGCGTGCAGGCTTTACCTGTGGCCAGAGCTGGCACAATTTGCCATGGAACTCTTGGCTCGCCCCTCGTCGAGTTTCCTGTCAGAATGGACGTTCAGCACAGCAGGGGGATCGGGACTGATAAGCACACTCGCCTAGCTCACGACATTGTGGACTACCTCACATTTCTAAAAATGAATGAGGCATGGATCTCTGAGGAATTCAACACCTGTGACTACCATGTTTAATTGAATTTCCTCATGCCAACCCACACATATCAGCCACCAATGGTCCCTGTCTTATGTATATATATAGCGGCATAAAAGGCCTTTTTTGTCCAGTGAATGCCTAATGTTTGGGCCATGGAGAAATTCAACACCTGTGACGACCACGTGTTATCGAATTTCAACTATTATCATTTGTTTTGTTTTTTTAAAGAGGGGGGATTTAGTTAGCCATGTTTTTAATCCTATTTTATATTTTTAGTTCTTTTAAACTGCAGGCGAGTACATGTATTTGTACTGGCCTGCAGTAAAATTGATATCCAATGACCGTCTAATATACCTACAGCCACATAATCACTTGATGTTTTCTGTACGGTGAATGAAAGTTTTTGGGGCCTGTAGTCCACTGGCATGCAGTAAAATTGATATCCATCAACCGTCTAATATACCTCCAGCCACATAATCACTTGATCTTTTCTATACGGTGAATGCATAATTTTTGGGGCCTGTATTCTAACTGGCAACAGTAAAATTGTTATACAGTGACCGCCTAATGTACCTCCAGCCACATTTTCAATTGTTCTTTTCTGTATGGTGAATGAATAATTTTTGGGGCCTGTAGTCCACTGGCCTGCAGGAAAAAAAATTATATCCATTGACCATCTAATATACCTCCAGCCACATAATTACTTGATGTTTTCTGTCCAGTGAATGCCTAATGTTTTGGGCCTGTACTCCACTGGCCTGCAGTAAAAGTGATATCCAATGACCGTCTAATATACATCCAGCCACATAATCACTTGATCTTCTTTGTACGGTGAATGCATAATTTTTGGGGCCTGTAATCTAACTGGCCAACAGTTTAATTGTTATACGGTGACTGCCTAATGTACCTCCAGCCACAGTATTTTTATGTACAGTGAATGAATCATTTTTGGGGCCTGTAGTCCACTGGCCTGCAGTAAAATTGATATCCATTGACCGTCTAATATACCTCCAGCCACATAATCACTTGATGTTTTCTGTCCGGTGAATGCCTAATGTTTGAGGCCTGTACTCGCGTGGTCTAAAATAAAAACTTTCTATGCTCCAGCAGGGAACATTTTTGAGAGTTTCCCTTTAAGACGCATAAAAATGGCCCATGGCCCCTGATTAAAATACATATTTTTTGTGGGAATTTTTGCCATTGATCCCCATCATGTATGTCACTTTCCATGTTGTAGGGCGATTTGAGCACTTCTAGTAAGTGTTTGGTTGCTGCCAATATGACCTGAAGGTTTTTCAGGTTCGCCTTCCATTAAAGTGAATGGGGCCTGCCGTGAACTTGCGGTTCGCGAACATTTGAGCACATTTGATTTGATCACGTTCGCAAATCATACTGGCTGATATTCTTCCATCACTAGTTGTGAGTTCAAATCCCAGCAGAAACTTTTCTGAAATACAGGCTAAATTAGATTTAAATACACTGGGGTGTCCCCAAGCACTGACTCCATATAAGGACATAGCTATATATGGAGTCAGAGCAGGGACCCCTAAGGCACAGACTCACACTAAGGGATTCCCTCAATGTACAGCGATCTTCTGCATAGAAATAGAGGCTAAATACACTGACTCGAGCATCGCCCTCGAGCACACGCGGTGTTCGGACGAACTCCGCGATGTGCCGAGCATAGCAATGCTCGAGCCGAACTGGTGTTCGTCCGAGCATGCTCGCTCAACACTAATGTTAATACAAGGGCTCAAAACAGAATATCGTCTGATATCCAGTTAGTATGCTTAGACAGTTTAACAAATATACCTCTCTGTACTAAAGTTCCTGGACTCCTCTGCTTTCCCCCTACATGGATGCAGCACTTCTCACACTACCCAATGCTCACTGTGCATGGGTAGTCAAAGATACTTGTCATGTGAACAGTGCTTGTCTTCCACAGGGGGATTGTCTCACACTACTCATAGACAGCATGCTGATCGGTGGCACTGTGCATAAAAAGTAGGGAACCAGGTTACCTTCTTGTAATGCAGCAGGTTTTAGACCCACTGTGTCACTGAATGGATTTGGCTTGGGTCTCCTCCTAAGGGCATTAAGTGCCCCCCCCCACTCATATTAACCCTTTTACATTTATACAGTGAAACCACCAGCCCGCTCGCTACCTCTTGGAGTAGTGTATGCTCAGCTGCTCCAAATGAGCCAAAAGACATGGGTGACAGACAGGCTGAATCTGAGTCAGTAGACAAGCTGATGTCAGGGCAGGCAGAGTATGTTCAATCCAGCAAATAGACCAAGGGACAGGGCAAGAAACACATGGTCAGCATGATAGAGCTTCAGGACAGGTGGAACAGGTAAATGGTTAGAGGACAGACAAGGAATATCAGATAAATTCAAAATAACTTTGCAGGGACTAACAAGCTAGGAATATTTTTGCTCAGGCACCCTCCACAGAGAAAGGTGCCTTAAATAACTAGCTAGCCATAGTCAGGTAGATTTTGATGCACATGGCTCTTTAAAAGTTAGAGAGACTTTGAAAGCCCTATGGGTAGAGAGGACTGCAGGTGAAATAGAGAGGCCGCTGCCCAAGAGTGGATTGGATAGGCCGAACATAAGAGATTGATGTATATAAGCAGTCATTTTCGATGATATGTTCCCTTCCAGTTTTATAAACTTAGTGAATTATATCTTTTAAAATCAGTCCTTAAAGGGGTATTGCCATCACAGACAATGGGGGCATATCACTAGGATATGCCACCATTGTCTGATAGATGCGGGTCCCATTTCTGGGACCCACACATATGCCGAGAACGGAGCGGGGAGAGTGGTGGTTGGAGGGGAGAGTGAATGGGAGTGCACTGGGTTTGCGCAGCCACAGGTCCCATTGATTTCTATGGGGCCGACAGAAATAGCGTCAGTGGTCCCCTATTTTCGGCTGCCCCATAGAAATGAATGAAGGGCGGCTGCGCATGCACAGTGCGCCATCCGCTAACTTCCCTGCTCTGTTCTTGATGTAGGTGCAGGTCCCAGAGGTGTGACCCGCACCTATCAGACAATGGGGGGATATCCTAGTAATATGCCCCCATTGTCTGTGATGGGAATACCCTTTTAAATCCTTGTATATCATTGAATCTTGATTTTAGATCTTTATAGCAATTCATTGCATACAAATGGGGTCATTTATTAAGACTGGCGTTTTAGACGCTGGACTTAATCCCCTGCTCTGGCGCTTGATGTGCCTAAGGGTACTTTCACACTAGTGTCTTTGCTGGATCCAGCAGGGTCAAGCAAAAACGCTTCGTTACTGATAATACAACCATCTGCATCCATTATGAACGGATCTGGTTGTATTATCTTTACCATATCTTTAACATTGCCAAGACGGATCCGTCATTAACTCCATTGAAAGTCAATGGGGGACGGATCGGTTTTCTACTGTGGCAGATTTTCTCAGAGAAAACGGATCTGTCCCCATTGACTTGCATTGGGGTAATGCCGGATCCGTTTTGCATCCGCATCCCAGGACGGAAAGCAAAATACAACATGTTGCGGTTTTCTCTCCAGTCTGGGAACACAACTAAATGGAACTGAATGCATTTTGGAGCACTCCCTTCTGTTCAGTTCAGTTTTTTCTCCATTGACAATGAATGGGGACAAAACTGAAGCGTTTTTTCCCAGTATTGAGCCCCTATGACGGAACTCAATACTGGAAAACTTAAACGCTAGTGTGAAAGTACCCTAAGTTATGTAGATGCTCGGACCTCTTTATAACTTAGACGCATCCCCAGCCAACATACAACAGCCTTAAATCTAGGCCAGCTCCCTTGCTGGCATAGATTTAGACAGGGAATAAAATAAACTTAGGCACTCCTTGAGATTTGTTTGAAGTATTGTGTTGATTCTTATTTGGTTTTCATATGCAAGGCAACTTTATCGTGTACATGTGACTTTTCGGTCCTACTTGGACCTTCTTGAGGAGACCACATGGTGAGAATTCACCTTCCTCAAATCATTATTCTCTTTCTCTTCCCATGGCAACTAGTGTTTGAAAAAGGTCCAAGTAGGACTGAAACGTCACATGTACAGGACAAAGTTGCCTTGCATATGAAAACCAAATAAAAATCAAAACACAATACTTCAAGCAAATCTCAAGGAGGGCCTGTTTATTTTATTCCCTGTATTCTACGGGGTTGGGACCCCACAACTTAAGCACCCGATTAATAGGACACGCGTGCCACATTCTACCAATGGCATAGATTTAGTTCATTTTCTATGCCAAAAACTGGCCACGCCCTCTTCCCGCCCATGTCACACACCCTTTTTTAGAACTGGCATACATGGTATGGAAGGGGGAGAAGTCGCAGATTTTGCAGCAAATAACCTTTGTAACAAAATCTGCGACAAATGCGACATGCCAGAACCGCAGGGGCAACACGTGAGGTGCACGGTGGGCCGATGAGGGGAAGTAGTAATACAGTTCATCGGTTTACTCACGGTTAGCAGAAAGCCACCCTGGGCTGGCAGCACAGTGATGAGTAAGACCGCACGAAACCTTCCGGGGCACACTCTGTGGTATGGGAGCACCAGCCAAGATGGAGGTTGAGGTGCCCTTGATGACGGCGGTGTTTAGGATGCTTGTGGCGGCTGGGTCCCTTGGTGGTATTTGTAGTGACGCAAGTACCGTTTATGGTGGTACAACCAGGTGTAGTGGTAGTACTGAAGAATGAGGTAGACAGTGGTAGGATACACTCACAACTTTTACTGTAGCTGGTTTAAGTTGCAGCATAAACATCCAGACAGAATACAGTCTCTGGGTATATAGAGGACTTCTGTTGATCCACTGTTAATAGGTTTGGCTAGGTCCTGACTCAGGCTGTGGTTCAGTAGTACTCTTTTCGGGTATGCTTAGTCCTATAATTTCTGTATCTTTCAAGCTCTTGAACAGGTAGCTAATCTGTCTTCTATACTTTATGGTGAGGCCGCCTGTAGCCAGATTGTCCTCCACCATGTGCAAAGGTGCCCGTTAAGCCTTAGATAGTGGCTGTTATCACCGATGTCTCTCTGCTTGGATTTCTTCCAGGGAGGAAACTCTATCCTCTGGTTGTAGGATGAAAGGAACTAAGAGGACCACAGGAGGAAAACGCTCTCTCCTGCTCCTCATACCTTGGCACTACCACATCGTCGCTTCTGACTCCACTCACTACTCTGTGATGTGTAGTCTTAACTGAATTGAATCACTCCCACCAACAACAACAACCCACACTAGGCCTGACTAAGGTATTTATATAGACTGAGTGCTATCCCCCTCTAGTGGTGGGATGTATAAAACACACCTAACCAGCCTATGAACAGGGATACAACAGGTGATGTAATGCAGAATGACATGCAACACGGTAATGCAGTTTACAGTTATTTTGCAGTTCCCACATGTCCTGAGTGGGACGCTGCACAAATATACACTGCGTGCAGAATTATTAGGCAAATGAGTATTTTGACCACATCATCCTCTTTATGCATGTTGTCTTACTCCAAGCTGTATAGGCTCAAAAGCCTACTACCAATTAAGCATATTAGGTGATGTGCATCTCTGTAATGAGAAGGGGTGTGGTCTAATGACATCAACACCCTATATCAGGTGTGCATAATTATTAGGCAACTTCCTTTCCTTTGGCAAAATGGGTCAAAAGAAGGACTTGACAGGCTCAGAAAAGTCAAAAATAGTGAGATATCTTGCAGAGGGATGCAGCACTCTTAAAATTGCAAAGCTTCTGAAGCGTGATCATTGAACAATCAAGCGTTTCATTCAAAATAGTCAACAGGGTCGCAAGAAGCGTGTGGAAAAACCAAGGCGCAAAATAACTGCCAATGAACTGAGAAAAGTCAAGCGAGCAACTGCCAAGATGCCACTTGCCACCAGTTTGGCCATATTTCAGAGCTGCAACATCACTGGAGTGCCCAAAAGCACAAGGTGTGCAATACTCAGAGACATGGCCAAGGTAAGAAAGGCTGAAAGACGACCACCACTGAACAAGACACACAAGCTGAAACGTCAAGACTGGGCCAAGAAATATCTCAAGACTGATTTTTCTAAGGTTTTATGAACTGATGAAATGAGAGTGAGTCTTGATGGGCCAGATGGATGGGCCCGTGGCTGGATTGGTAAAGGGCAGAGAGCTCCAGTCCGACTCAGACGCCAGCAAGGTGGAGGTGGAGTACTGGTTTGGGCTGGTATCATCAAAGATGAGCTTGTGGGGCCTTTTCGGGTTGAGGGTGGAGTCAAGCTCAACTCCCAGTCCTACTGCCAGTTTCTGGAAGACTCCTTCTTCAAGCAGTGGTACAGGAAGAAGTCTGCATCCTTCAAGAAAAACATGATTTTCATGCAGGACAATGCTCCATCACACGCGTCCAAGTACTCCACAGCGTGGCTGGCAAGAAAGGGTATAAAAGAAGAAAATCTAATGACATGACCTCCTTGTTCACCTGATCTGAGAACATCATTGAGAACCTGTGGTCCATCATCAAATGTGAGATTTACAAGGAGGGAAAACAGTACACCTCTCTGAACAGTGTCTGGGAGGCTGTGGTTGCTGCTGCACGCAATGTTGATGGTGAACAGATCAAAACACTGACAGAATCCATGGATGGCAGGCTTTTGAGTGTCCTTGCAAAGAAAGGTGGCTATATTGGTCACTGATTTGTTTTTGTTTTGTTTTTGAATGTCAGAAATGTATATTTGTGAATGTTGAGATGTTATATTGGTTTCACTGGTAAAAATAAATAATTGAAATGGGTATATATTAGTTTTTTGTTAAGTTGCCTAATAATTATGCACAGTAATAGTCACCTGCACACACAGATATCCCCCTAAAATAGCTAAAACTAAAAACAAACTAAAAACTACTTCCAAAAATATTCAGCTTTGATATTAATGAGTTTTTTGGGTTCATTGAGAACATGGTTGTTGTTCAATAATAAAATTAATCCTCAAAAATACAACTTGCCTAATAATTCTGCACTCCCTGTACACCAAAAAGTTGGCGTATAATTGGTCATAAATGACCCCCTAAATTTTTTTTATAAAAGGGGTGTTTTAGAATCCACTCCCTGTTATTTAGTGTGGTGCATTACATGGTTCTTGTGTAAAGCACATACATTACTGTCCATGATGAAAAAGAGCCAAGAGACTCCTAGGAAATGTTGTTTGATCTATAAATCAAAGAGACACTCTGTAATATACTGCTGAGGGCAAAAGCTGCTCACAGATCCATCATCCTGAATGTGACCATATTTCCATAAACAGTTCCAGTTAACCCTCTTCAGGCTGACAATGAAGTGTGAAAAATACACAAAATGCATTAATATTCATTTTTCATAATATAAAAGGGTCAAGGCTGCATTTAGAGGTCATGCTGCCCTAGGCACTGCTGTTGAATACACCCCCCTTTAAAGAGATATTTACACTTTCCAATTACCACCATGATTCGCTGGTTTCTGTACAAGTGCAATAATAAAGATCAATAAATAAAACTATTGTTTATCATTGAATGTCAGTGATGATGCTGAATAATTACTGCTGGCACAACTAATAAAAATAATAGCCTGGTCCTGGTAATCAGTGTTGTGGTCTGGGTTTCCCAGGGCTCATTTGTTCTACAGGGAAATACAGGGAGCACTATAGTATCAGGCACTGGAATCTATATACTGTACATATCTTAGACATACCCCCAAATAATAATAAATAATAATAAATGTATTGACTATGTAAAATAAGATATTAATTATTCATATTTTGCCTTAATATCAGAATTTAATATTCATAAATAGGCATGAGTCCTCTACTGATGACTCCGCCTATTTATGCTCTAAATACTAATTAACTTCATTGTTGCACTTACTTTGAACTGAACTACGAGCAAATTACTACTACGGTGGCGACTACTACAATAAATGACTATACGCTGTACTATGAATAATAACGTATTCCTATTTCCCTTGTGAACAAATTTTGATGTGATGGAAATAAGGGCCTTTCTTTGATATAATGCGAAATCCAGGACTTTTTTACCAGATGTTCGATGCAGTTTTTTTTTTTTTTTTTAGGAGGAAAAGTTTGCATAGAAAAGCAGACTAGCACAATTTTACATCTAACAACATTAAAGAATGCCTAACTACTACTAATTAATAGCAGAAGATAATTTAATACTTCATATAAGCTTTTGTTCTATTATAGCGGCAGAAGGGGGAGTTCATCTGTACTTAGAATGACTCCTGTGCGCCAGTTAATTAACATTTTATGAAATATTTAAGCAATTAAAACTAACGGGGCATTTTCTGGAGGTGTAAGAAAGGTACAATCATTATGTTATCTGGAAGGAATGACGTGCTGAACATTTGTTTCAGGAAAAATACGTATTAACTATGTATGTGCCATAATAGATTTGCCAGAATTACAAAAGAAAGACCACAGATATAAATATTTATTGCAATGGGAACATAGAAATTGGGACATATTTCTGGGTTGAAACTGTTCATTTCTCCATTGCAGACCTCCAGCTGTCCAAAAATGTCACATACTATACTTTTACATCTGCTCCAATAAATGTCTTTTATGTGCAGTAAGGATGGCCCTCTCTGGATTGAACTTCCTAATACTCTTTAACATCATATAAATACATTTCATTTACAAAGGAGATTGGCTTATAAAAATAAAAAATAAAACTACTGCAAGAAAAAAAGTGAGCAATGCTCATCTCTCTACATATACCGTAGTACAGAACACAATGTAGAAAACAGTTCACTTTATATGGTGTTCAACAATATTCAGTGTAAGAAACTTTTTTCAAAGATATCCAAGACATTTACTTTTCCTTTATGTCCACTTCAAATCTTTATATTTTTGGGATTTCAACACTTTTAGGGTTATAGTGACGGTTGAGTGACACATGCTTCTGATCATAGATCCAAAGTTGCTTCGTTTAAAACTTTGAATCCTATACGGAGATGCATCTCCGTACAGCATTCAAATGTATGGGCTGCACGGAGATGAAATTCCTTAAATCCGAAGTCTTGTGAGACTTTGGTGAAGAACTTTGGACTTTGATTATACAACTTCAAAACCATTTTAAGACAGCAATCTAAAGCAATAAAATACAAATAGTAACACAATAATAAACAATAATACAGTAATAAAGAATAAAAAAGTAAGTATCCCCTCGTATTAAATCTCTGTAGTACCGCAAGATCCAACTGAAACGGAGGAGTGCTAGTGCACTGAATATTACCTAGTCTCTATATACTGCATTTGGACATTATTCTACTGCAAAAAAGGACATAACTGGAGACAAAGTTGTCTAGTGGATACATCAATGTGAAATTTTATTAATTATTACTATAATGTCGCCATCTTTTAGCTCATATATACTCATATACTAGTCCTATATTTTTAGGTATTTAAAAGGGACCATGACTGTGTTTTATTAGTTATTCTTTATTACTGTTTTATTGTTTATAGTTGTATTTAGTGTTAAGCAAGCATAATCGGCCCAACACCAGTTTGGCTCAAGCATCGCTATGCTCGGCACATAGCGGAGTTCAGCCGAACACCGCATGTGCTCGAGCGCGATGCTCAAGTCAGTGTATTTAAATCTATTTTAGCATCTATTTCTATGCAAAAGATCGCTGTACAGTGAGGGAATCTCTCAGTGTGAGTCTGCGGCTTAGGAGTCCCTGCTTTGACTCCATATATAGCTATGTCCATATATGGAGTCAGTGCTTGGGGACACCCGGCGTATTTAAATCTAATTTAGCCTGTATTTCAGAAAAGTTTCTACCAGGATTCAAACTCACAACCTTTTGCATTAGAGGCAAGGCACTTCACCACTTAGTTATAATAGCTGCATAGCCAGTTTCTTTAAAAAATAAAATAAAATAAATAAATAAATATATATATATATATATATATATATACAGTTGCAAGAAAAAGTATGTGAACCCTTTGGAATAATATGGATTTCTGCACAAATTGGTCATAAAATGTGATCTGATCTTCATCTAAGTCACAACAATAGACAATCATAGTCTGCTTAAACTAATAACACACAAAGAATTTAATGTTACCATGTTTTAATTGAACACACCATGTAAACATTCACAGTGCAGGTGGAAAAAGTATGTGAACCCTTGGATTTAATAACTGGTTGAACCTCCTTTGGCAGCAATAACTTTAACCAAACGTTTCCTGTAGTTGCAGATCAGACGTGCACAACGGTCAGGAATAATTCTTGACCATTCCTCTTTACAGAACTGTTTCAGTTCAGCAATATTCTTGGGATGTCTGGTGTGAATCGCTTTCTTGAGGTCATGCCACAGCATCTCAATCGGGTTGAAGTCAGGACTCTGACTGGGCCACTCCAGAAGGTGTATTTTCTTCTTTTTAAGCCATTCTATTGTTGATTTACTTCTATGCTTTGGGTCGTTGTCCTGTTGCAACACCCATCTTCTGTTGAGTTTCAGCTGGTGGGCAGATGGCCTTAAGTTCTCCTGCAAAATGTCTTGATAAACTTGGAAATTAATTTTTCCTTCGATTATAGTAATACGTCCAGGCCCTGACGCAGCAAAGCAGCCACAAACCATTATGCCCCCACCACCATACTTCACAGTTGGGATGAGGTTTTGATGTTGGTGTGCTGTGCCTCTTTTTTTCCACACATAGTGTTGTGTGTTTCTTCCAAATAACTCAACTTTGGTTTCATCTGTCCACAGAATATTTTGCCAGTACTGCTGTGGAACATCCAGGTGCTCTTGTGCAAACTGAAAACGTGCAGAAATTTTTTTTTTGGACACCAGAGGCTTCTTCTGTGGTATCCTCCCATGAAATACATTCTTGTTTAATGTTTTACGTATCGTAGGTTCGCTAACAGGGATGTTAGCATATGCCAGAGACTTTTGTAAGTCTTTAGCTGACACTCTAGGATTCTTCTTCACCTCATTGAGCACTGTGCGCTGTGCTCTTGCAGTCATCTTTACAGGACGGCCACTCCTAGGGAGAGTAGCAGCAATGCTGAACTTTTACCATTTATAGACAATTTGTCTTACCGTGGACTGATGAACAGCAAGGTTTTTGGAGATACTTTTATAACCCTTTCCAGCTTTATGCAAGTCAACAATTCTTAATCCTAGGTCTTCTGAGAGCTCTTTTTTTCTGCGAGGCATCATTCACATCAGCCAATGCTTCTTGTGATAAGCAAACCCAGAACTGGTGTGTGTTTTTTATAGGGCAGGGCAGCTGTAACCAACACCTCCAATCTCATCTCATTGATTGGATTCCAGTTGGCTGACACCTCACTCCAATTAGCTCTTGGAGATGTCATTTGTCTAGGGGTTCACATACTTTTTCCACCTGCACTGTGAATGTTTACATGGTGTGTTCAATAAAAACATGGTAACATTTAATTCTTTGTGTGTTATTAGTTTAAGCAGACTGTGATTGTCTATTGTTGTGACTTAGATGAAGATCAGATCACATTTTATGACCAATTTGTGCAGAAATCCATATCATTCCAAAGGGTTCACATACTTTTTCTTGCAACTGTATATATATATATATATATATATATATATATACAGTGGGATGCGAAAGTTTGGGCAACCTTGTTAATCGTCATGATTTTCCTGTATAAATCGTTGGTTGTTACGATAAAAAATGTCAGTAAAATATATCATATAGGAGACACACACAGTGATATTTGAGAAGTGAAATGAAGTTTATTGGATTTACAGAAAGTGTGCTATAATTGTTTAAACAAAATTAGGCAGGTGCATAAATTTGGGCACCACAAAAAAGAAATGAAATCACTATTTAGTAGATCCTCCTTTTGCAGAAATGACAGCCTCTAAACGCTTCCTGTAGGTTCCAATGAGAGTCTGGATTCTGGTTGAAGGTATTTTGGACCATTCATCTTTCCAAAACATCTTTAGTTCATTCAGGTTTGATGGCTTCCGAGCATGGACAGCTCTCTTTAAGTCACACCACAGATTTTCAATTATATTCAGGTCTGGGGACGGAGATGACCATTCCAGAACGTTGTACTTGTTCCTCTGCATAAATGCCTTAGTGGATTTTGAGCAGTGCTTAGGGTCGTTGTCTTGTTGAAAGATCCAGCCCCGACGCACCTTCAGCTTTGTCACTAATTCCTGGACATTGGTCTCCAGAATCTGCTGATACTGAGTGAAATCCATGCGTCCCTCAACTTTGACAAGATTCCCAGTCCCTGCACTGGCCACACAGCCCCACAGCATGATGGAACCACCACCATATTTTACTGTAGGTAGCAGGTGTTTTTCTTGGAATGCTGTGTTCTTTTTCCTCCATGCATAACGCCCCTTGTTATGGCCAAATAACTAAATTTTAGTTTCATCAGTCCACAGCACCTTATTTCAAAATGAAGCTGGCTTGTCCAAATGTGCTTTAGCCCACCTCAAGCGGCACTTTTTGTGCTGTGGGCGGAGAAAAGGCTTCCTCTGCTTCACTCTCACATACAGCATCTCCTTGTGTAAAGTGCGCCGAATGGTTGAACGATGCACAGTGACTCCATCTGCAGCAAGATGATGTTGTAGGTCTTTGGTGCTGGTCTGTGGGTTGACTCTGACTGTTCTCACCATTCGTCGCTTCTGTCTATCCCAGATTTTTCTTGGTCTGCCACTTCGAGCCTTAACTTGAACTGAGCCTGTGGTCTTCTATTTCCTCAATATGTTCCTCACTGTGGAAACAGACAGCTGAAATCTCTGAGACAGCTTTCTGTATTCTTCCCCTAAACCATGATGGTGAACAATCTTTGTCTTCAGGTCATTTGAGAGTTGTTTTGAGACCCCCATGTTGCTACTCTTCAAAGAAAATTAAAAGAGGAGGGAAACTTACAATTGACCCCCTTAAATACTCTTTCTCATAATTGGATTCACCTGTGTATGTAGTTCAGGGGTCACTGAGCTTACCAAGCCAATTTGAGTTCCAATTATTAGTTTAAAAGTATTTGGAATCAATAAAATAACAACAGTGCCCAAATTTATGCACCTGCCTAATTTTGTTTAAACAATTATAGCACACTTTCTGTAAATCCAATAAACTTCATTTCACTTCTCAAATATCACTGTGTGTGTCTCCTATATGATATATTTTACTGACATTTTTTATCGTAACAACCAACGATTTATACAGGAAAATCATGACGATTAACAAGGTTGCCCAAACTTTCGCATCCCACTGTATATATATATACAGTTGCAAGAAAAAGTATCTGAACCCTTTAAAATTATATGGATTTCTGCACAAATTGGTCATAAAATGTGATCTGATCTTCATCTAAGTCACAACAGTCTGCTTAAACTAATAACACACAAATAATTAAATGCTACCATGTTTTTATTAAACACACAGTGTAAACATTCACAGTGCAGGTGGAAAAAGTATGTGAACCCCCAGACTAATGACATCTCCAAGAGCTAATTGGAGTGAGCTGTCAGCCAACTGGAGTCCAATCAATGAGATGAGATTGGAGGTGTTGGTCACAGCTGCCCTGCCCTATAGAAAACACACAGCAGTTCTGGGTTTGCTTTTCACAAGAAGCATTGCCAGATGTGAATGATGCCTTGTAGAAAAGAGCTCTCAGAAGACCTACGAGTAAGAATTGTTGACTTGCATAAAGCTGGAAAGGGTTATAAAAGTATCTCCAAAAGCCTTGCTGTTCATCAGTCCACGGTAAGACATATTGTCTATAAATGTAGAAAGTTCAGCACTGCTGCTACTCTCCCTAGGAGTGGCCATCCTGTAAAGAAGACTGCAAGAGCACAGCGCAGACTTCTCAATGAGGTAAAGAAGAATCTTAGAGTGTCAGCTAAAGACTTACAAAAGTATCTGGAATAAGCTAACATCCCTGTTAGCGAATCTGCAATACGTAAAACTAAACAAGAATGGATTTCATGGGAGGATACCACAGAGGAAGACACTTTTGTCCAAAAAAAACATTGCTGCATGTTTACAGTTTGCACAAGAGCACCTGGATGTTCCACAGCAGTACTGGCAAAATATTCTGTGGACAGATGAAACCAAAGTTGAGTTGTTTGGAATAAACACACAACACTATGCGTGGCGAAAAAGAGGCACAGCACACCAACATCAAAACCTCATCCCAACTGTGAAGTATGGTGGTGGGGGCATCATGGTTTGGGGCTGCTTTGCTGCATCAGGGCCTGGACAGATAGCTATCACCGAAGGAAAAATGAATTCCCAAGTTTATCAAGACATTTTGCAGGAGAACTTAAGGGTATCTGTCCACCAGCTGAATCTCAATAGAAGATGGATGTTGCAACAGGACAACGACCAAAAGCATGGAAGTAAATCAACAACAGAATGGCTTAAACAGAAGAAAATATGCCTTCTAGAGTGGCCCAGTCAGAGTCCTGACCTCAACCCGATTGAGATGCTGTGGCATGACCTCAAGAAATCGATTCACACCAGACATTCCAAGAATATTGCTGAACTGAAACAGTTCTGTAAAGAGGAATGGTCAAGAATTACTCCTGACCATTGTGCTCCTCTGATCTGCAACTACAGGAAACGTTTGGTTGAAGTTATTGCTGCCAAAGGAGGTTCAACCAGTGATTAAATCCAAGGATTCAAATACTTTTTCCACCTGCACTGTGAATGTTTACATGGTGTGTTCAATAAAAACATGTGTGTTATAAGTTTAAGCAGACTGTGATTGTCTATTGTTGTGACTTAGATGAAGACCAGATCACATTTTATGACCAATTTGTGCAGAAATCCATATCATTCCAAAGGGTTCACTTACTTTTTCTTGCAACTGTATATATCTTATATATATATACAAATTTGTTTCTGTCTGTCTGTTCTTTATGCGCAACCAAACGACTGGACCCATCTTCACCAAATTTGGCACACAGGTACATCAGGTGTCCGGGAAGGTTTTAGACCGGGTATCAGCTCTCTAGGACGTACCGTTCCTGAGATATTCCCAAAAATTGACCCACATTAGCCAATACAAGTCTTTCTCTTCAAATCCCAACTGCAATAAACACAGTTTTACTCCAGGTTTCCATAACAACCCAGCCATTTTTCTTTACTGCTTAAAGGGGTGGGCACTGTGAACATCACTGTTTTTAAAGAGGTGGCCACAGCAGAGGTCACTGTTATTAAAGGGGCGGGCACTGTGAAAGTCACTGTTATTAAAGGGCCGGGCGCTATGAAGGTCCCTGTTAAAGGGGCGTGCGCTATAAAGGTCCCTGTTAAAGGGGCAGGCACTGTGAAAGTCACTGTCAAAGGGACGGTTACTGTTAAAGGGGCAGCCACTGTGAAAGTCATTGTTAAAGGGGCAGTCACTGTGAAAGTCACTGTCAAAGGGGCGGTTACTGTTAAAGGGGCAGCCACTGTGAAAGTCACTGTTAAAGGGCCAGTCATTGTAAAAGTCACTGTTAAAGGGGCAGTCACTGTGAAAGTCACTGTTAAAAGGGCGGTCACTGTTAAAGGGATGGCCACTATGAAAGTCACTGTTAAAGGGGCGGTCACTGTGAAAGTCACTGTTAAAGGGGCGGTTACTATTAAAGGGGCAGTCACAGTGAAAGTCACTGTTAATAGGGCGGTCACTGTTAAAGGGGCGGTCATTGTGAAAGTCAATGTTAAAGGGGAAGTCACTGTGAAAGTCACTGTTAACCACCTCCCATCCGCCCATAGACTAAAAACGTCCGGGAGGTGGTTCTCTATTTCTGAATGGACGTTTCCGAACGTCCATTCAGAAATTGAAGCTGTACGCTAATCGTGCAGCTGCTGATCGGGTTGCCCACTGTCAGTGACAGCAGGGCAACCCTTAGAGAAGGCAGGGACAGTGCCCAGGTGTCCCTGCCTTTTAGATCGCTGTATACACAGCGCTCACCGAGTGCCGTGTGTACAGATCAGGAAGCGCTATGCGCTTCCTATCCCGGCCCGGCGGTCATGTGATCGCCGTGGCCGGAGAGTGCAGGAGCTGTAAGGTCTTTCAGAGACCTCAATCAGCCCTGCACGGAGGCTGTACAGCACTGTATTGCACTGTTCAACCTCTCTGGGGCGGTGTATTTCTCCTGTAACTGGGGCTACTATGTCAGCCCCAGTTACAGGAGAAATCAACAATGAAAAAAAGTGAAGTAAATGTTCCCCAGAGGTCTTGTATGACCTTATGGGGGACGAAAAATGTGAAATAAAAAATATTAAAATAAAGTGTTAAAAAAAAAAAGGTTTCACATGTAAAAAAAGAATTCTCCAAGTAAGGAATAAAAAAAAAAAAGTTAAAAATAGAAAAAATAAAATAGACATATTTGGTATTGCCGTGACAGTCGGCTCTATAAATATATCACATGATCGACCCAGTCCGATAAACACCATAAAAAAAATATATAATAACTGTCAAAAAAAGCCATTTTTGTCACCTTACATCACAAAAAGTGCAACACCAAGTGATGAAAAAGGCGTATGTCCCACAAAATGGAACCAATAAAACTGTCACCTCATCCCACAAAAAATGAGCCCCTATATAAGAAAATAAAAAAAACTATGGCTCTCAGAACACTGAGACACTAAAACATAATTTTTTTGGTTTCAAAAATGCTATTATTGTGTTAAAGTGCAATAAATAAAAAAAAAGTATACATATTAGGTATTGCCGTGTGCGTAACAACCAGCTCTATTAAATATAACATGATCTAACCCCTCGGATGAACACCGTAAAAAAATTAATAAAAAAAAAACGGTGTCAAAACAAGCAATTTTTGTCACCTTACATCACAAAAACT
Source organism: Bufo bufo (assembly GCF_905171765.1). NCBI lineage: Eukaryota > Metazoa > Chordata > Amphibia > Anura > Bufonidae > Bufo > Bufo bufo. The sequence goes on along the minus strand of NC_053397.1, from coordinate 82,855,833 downwards.
GCAACACCAAGTGATCAAAAAGGCGCATGTCCAACAAAATGGTACCAATAAAACCGTCACCTCATTCCGCAAAAAATTAACCCCTACGTAAGAAAATCTCTCAAAAAATAAAAAAACTATAGCTCTCAGAACATGGACACATTAAAACATATTTTTTTTGTTTCAAAAATGCTATTATTGTGTAAAAGTTAAATAAATAAGAAAAAGTATACATATTAGATATCGCCACATCCGTAACGATATGCTCTATAAAAATCTCACTTGACCAAACCCCTCAGGTGAACGCTGTAAAAATAAATAAATAAAAAACAGTGCTAAAACAACCAATTTTTTTGTCACCTTGCCCCATAAAGTGTTATAATGAATGATCAAAAAATCATATGTACCCAAAAATAGTACCAATAAAACTGGCACCTTATCCCCTAGTTTCCAAAATGGGTCACTTCTTGGGAGTTTCTACTGTAAGGGTGCATCAGGGGGGCTTCAAATGGGACATGGCATCTAAAAACCATGTGGAGTTCCTTTTCTTCTGCGCCCTGCCGTGTGCCCATACAGCAGTTTATGACCACATGTTGAGTGTTTCTGTAAACCGCAGAATCTGTATAATAAATATTAAGTTTTATTTGGCTGTTAACCATCGATGTGTTAAAGAAAAAATTGGATTAAAATAGAAAATCTGCCAAAAAAGTGAAATTTAAAAATGTGATCTTCATTTTCCTTTAATTCTTGTGGAATGCCTAAATGGTTAACAAAGTTTGTAAAATCGGTTTTAAGTAACTTGAGGGGTATAGTTTCTACAATTGGGTCATTTAAGGGTGTATCCACTATGTAGGCCCCACAAAGTTACTTCAGACCTGAACTGGTCCTTAAAAAGTGCGTTTTGGCAATTTTCTTAAAAATTTGAAGAATTGCTTCTAAACTTCTAAGCCTTCTAACGTCCTAAAAAAAAAAAATGGCATTTCCAAAATGATGCCAACATAAAGTAGACATATGGGGAATGTTAAGTAATAAATAGTTTATGAGGTATCACTTTCTGTTTTAAAAGCAGAGAAATAGAAATTTAGAAAATTGCACATTTTTCAAAATTTTTGGTAAATTTGGAATTTTTTCATAAATAAAGGTGTAATATATTGACTCAAATTTATGACTAACATGAAGTACAATGTGTTACGAGAAAACAATCTCTGAATGATTTGGATAAGTAAAGGCGTTCCAAAGTTATTACCACATAAAGTGAGATATGTCAGATTTCCAAAATTAGGCCTGTGCATAATGTTCAGAATGATAGGCAGAGGCGCATAAAGGAGTTCAACATATGGGGATAAGACATTCTTCAGATATATAAATGAAAAAAGGAAATTAAAACAAGGAATAACTAAATTAAAAACAAAGGACGGAAGGTATGTAGAAGAGAATAAAGGGCTTATCGACTGCCTTAATGAATACTTCTGTTCAGTTTTTACAAAAGAAAAAGGAGAAGGACCTCCACTAGAAAGGATGACTAATAAATCATTTGATGCATGTATCTTTACAGAGGAAGATGTTCTAAGTTTGCTGTCTAAGGTGAAGACAAATAAGTCACAGGGGCCTGATGAGATACACCCAAAATTATTAAAAGAGTTTAGTGGTGAGCTGGCAAAACCGTTAACAGATTTATTTAACCAATCATTAGTAACAGGAGTCGTCCCGGAAGATTGGAAATTTGCAAATGTCGTGCCCATTCACAAGAAAGGTAGTAGGGAGGAATCGAGCAACTATAGACCAGTGAGTCTGACATCAATAGTAGGCAAATTAATGGAAACCCTATTAAAGGATAGGATTGTGGAACATCTAAAATCCCATGGATTGCAAGATGAAAAACAACATGGGTTTACTTCAGGGAGATCATGTCAAACAAATCTTATAGATTTTTTTGACTGGGTGACTAAAATAATAGACGGTGGAGGTGCAGTAGACATCGCATATCTAGATTTTAGTAAGGCTTTTGACACTGTCCCACATAAAAGACTTATCAATAAACTGCAGTCATTGAGCATGGACTCCCATATTGTTGAGTGGATTAGGCAGTGGCTGAGTGACAGACAACAGAGGGTTGTAGTCAATGGAGAACATTCAAAACAAGGTCATGTTACCAGTGGGGTTCCACAGGGATCTGTACTGGGACCAATTTTGTTTAATATCTTCATAAGTGATATTGCAAAAGGCCTCGATGGTAAGGTTTGTCTTTTTGCTGATGACACAAAGATATGTAACAGGGTTGATGTTCCTGGAGGGAAACGCCAAATGGAAAAGGATTTAGGAAAACTAGAAGAATGGTCAGAACTCTGGCAACTGAAATTTAATGTGGATAAGTGCAAGATAATGCACCTGGGGCGTAAAAACCCAAGGGCAGAATATAGAATATTTGACACAGTCCTGACCTCAGTATCTGAGGAAAGGGATTTAGGAGTAATTATTTCAGAAGACTTAAAGGTGGGAAGACAATGTAATAGAGCAGCACGAAATGCCAGCAGAATGCTTGGATGTATAGGGAGAGGTATAAGCAGTAGAAAGAGTGAAGTGCTTATGCCGCTGTACAGAACACTGGTGAGACCACACTTGGAGTATTGTGCGCAGTACTGGAGGCCATATCTCCAGAAGGATATAGATACTCTAGAGAGAGTTCAGAGAAGAGCTACTAAACTAGTACATGGATTGCAGGATAAAACTTACCAGGAAAGGTTAAAGGACCTTAATATGTATAGCTTGGAAGAAAGAAGAGACAGAGGGGATATGATAGAAACTTTTAAATACATAAAGGGAATCAACTCGGTAAAGGAGGAGAGCATATTTAAAAGAAGAAAAACTACCACAAGAGGACACAGTTTTAAATTAGAGGGGCAAAGGTTTAAAAGTAATATAAGGAAGTATTACTTTACTGAGAGAGTAGTGGATGCATGGAATAGCCTTCCTGCAGAAGTGGTAGCTGCAAATACAGTGAAGGGGTTTAAGCATGCATGGGATAGGCATAAGGCTATCCTTCATATAAGATAGGGCCAGGGACTATTCATAGGATTCAGATATATTGGGCAGACTAGATGGGCCAAATGGTTCTTATCTGCCGACACATTCTATGTTTCTATGGTCAGAAAGAGGGCAAATGGCCCAGATGGGAAGTTGTTAAAGGGGCGGTCACTGTTAAAGGGGCGGTCACTGTAAAAGTTACTGTTAAAGGGGTGGTCACTGTGAAAGTCACTGTAAAAGGGGCAGTCATTGTGAAAGTCACTGATAAAGAGGCGGCCACTGTGAAAGTCACTGATAAAGAGGCTGCCACTGTGAAAGTCACTGTTAAAGGGGTGGCCACTGTAAAAGTCACTGTTAAAGGGGCGGTCACTGTTAAAGTCACTGTTAAAGGGGCGGTTACTGTTTAAAGGGCAGTCACTGTAAAAGTTACTGTTAAAGGGCAGTCATTGTGAAAGTCACTGTTAAAGGGGCGGCCAAAATGTAAGACACTGTTAAAGAGGCGGTCACTGTGAAAGTCACTGTTAAAGGGGCAGCCACTGTTAAAGGGGCAGTCACTGTAAAAGTCACTGTTAAAGGGGCGGTCACTGTGAAAGTCACTGTTAAAGGGGCTGTCACTGTTAAAGGGGCGGTCACTGTGAAAGTCACTGTTAGCCTCTTATGGACCAGGCTCATTTTCACCTTAAGGACCAGGTCATTTTTTACAAATCTGACCAGTTTCACTTTATGTGTGAATAACTTTAAAACGCTTTTACTTATCCAGGCCATTCTGAGATACATTTTTCGTCACATATTGAACTTCATGACACTGGCAAAATGGAGTAAAAAAAAATTAATTTTTATTTATAAAAAAGTACAAAATTTACCAAAAATTTGCAAAAATTTGCACATTTCCAAGTTTCAATTTCTCTACTTCTATAATACATAGTAATACCTCCAAAAATAGTTATTGCTTTATATTCCCCATATGTCTACTTCATGTTTGGATCATTTTGGGAATGCCATTTTATTTTTTGGGGACGTTATAAGGCTTAGAAGTTTAGAAGCAAATCTTGAAATTTTTCTGAAATTTTCCAAAACCCACTTTTTAAGGACCAGTTCAGGTCTGAAGTCACTTTGTGAGGCTTACATAATAGAAACCACCCAAAAATGACCCCATTTTGAAAAACTACACCCCTCAAGGTATTAAAAAACAATTTTACAAGCTGTTAACCCTTTAGGTGTTCCACAAGAGTTATTGGCATATGGAGATGAAATTTCAGTATTTAAATTTTTGGGCAAATTTTCCATTTTAATCCATTTTTTCCAGTAACAAAGCAAGGGTTAGCAGCCAAACAAAACTCAATATTTATTGCCCTGATTCTGTAGATTATAGAAACACCCCATATGTGGTCATAAACTGCTGTATGACCAAATGGAAGGGCGCAGAAGGAAAGGAAAGCTCTATGGTTTCTGGAAGGCAGATTTTGATTGCCTTTTTTTTTACACCATGTCCCATTTGAAGAACCCCTGATGCACCCCTAGAGTAGAAATTCCATAAAAGTGACCACATCTAAGAAACTACACCCCTCAAGGTATTCAAAACGGATTTTTCAAGCTTTATTAACCCTTTAGGCGTTCCATAAGATTTAATGGAAAATTAAGATAAAATTTCAGAATTTCACTTTTTTGGAAGATTTTCCATTTTAATAATTTTTTTCCAGTAACAAAGCAAGGGTTAACAGCCAAACATAACTCAACATTTATTACTCTGATTCTGCAGTTTACAGAAACACCCCATATGTGGTCGTAAACTGCTGTACGGGCACACAGCAGGGCGCAGAAGGAAAGGAATGCCATTTGGTTTTTGGAAGGCAGATTTTGCTGGATTGGTTTTTAGACACCATGTCCCATTTGAGGTCCCCTGGTGCACCCCTAGAGTAGAAACTCCAAAAAAGTGACCCCATTTTGGAAACTACAGGATAAGGTGACAGTTTTGTTCGTACTATTTTAGGGTACATATGATCTTTGGTTGCTCTATATTACACTTTTTGTGAGGCAAAATAACAAAAAATTGAAATTCTGAAATTTAATCTCCATTTGCCATTAACTCTTGTGGAACACTTAAAGGGTTAAAAAAGTTTGTAAAATCAGTTTTGAATACCTTGGGGGGTGTAGTTTCTTAAATGGGGTCCAAAACTGCCTTCCAAAAATCAATGTGGCGTTCCTTTCCTTCAGTGTCCTGCCGTATGGCTATATAGCAGTTTACGACCACATATGGGGCATTTCTGTAAACTACAGAATCAGGGCAATAAATATTGAGCTTTGCTTGGCTATTAACCATTGCTTTGTTATGGGAAAAAATTTATTAAAATGGAAAATTTGCCCAAAAAATTGCGGTTTTGCCACCGTTTTTATTTTTTATTATATACACCGTTCATCTGACAGGTTAGATCATGTGCTATTTTTATGGAGCAGGTTCCTTCGGACGCGTAGATACCTAATATGTATACCTTTTTTTTATTTATTGAGGTTTTACACAATAAAATCATTTTTGAAACAAAAAAAAATCATGTTTTAGTGTCTCCATAGTCTGAGAGCTATAGTTTTTTCAGATTTTAGGCGATTTACATAAAAGTTCGGGTTCAGGTACGGTGTTCGGCGATTTCTATGGCGCTTTTTGAAAGGCTGCAAAGCAGCCATCAACAAGCGTCATACTACTTGCCCCAAGAGGCCATCACAGCCATGCCTACTATTTGCATGGCCGTGATTGGCCAACTGCAGCATGTGACCCAGCCTCTATTTAAGCTGGAGTCACGTAGTGCCGCCCGTCACTCTGCTCAGATTAGTGTAGGGATAGGCTGCAGCAGCTGTGAGGGAGAGATCAGGGAAGAATCTTATGAAGAACTGCTTCTTTACTCAGCCATCTACAGCAAATGTGTTTTGTGGGTGCAGTGCACAATTGTTTTAAGCCTGCCCTGAGCCAACTAATACTGAAAACTAACTTTTTTTCCTTCAGTTAGTCAATACATAATCGGCAGCCATTTTATGCAACAATAGTGCACCAGCACAGGATATCTGCATGTCTGCAAGTCCAGAAATACTGCTTTGAGACACTGGGGTTAAAAAAAAAACTCTGTTTCATATAGTGCACATCTAGGATTATCGCTGCATAAGTTCATAAGTGACTGTTCAATTTAGGCCAGAAATACAGCTTTCTCATACTGGTGCATACTGGGGTGAAAAAAAAACAAACTCTGTTTCATATAGTGCACATCTGTGATTATAGGTGCATAAGTGAGTGTTACATTTAAGCCAGAAATACAGCTTTGGCATACTGGGGCATACTGGGTGGGAAAAAAAACTCTGTTTCATATAGTGCACATCTGTGATTATAGGTGCATAAGTGAGTGTTACATTTAGGCCAGAAATACTGCTTTGGTATACTGGGGCATACTGGGTGAAAAAAATAATTCTGTTTCATATAGTGCACATCTGTGATTATAGGTGCATAAGTGAGTGTTACATTTAGGCCAGAAATACGGCTTTGGCATACTGGGGCATACTGGGTGAAAAAGAAAAAAACTGTTTCATATAGTGCACATCTAGGATTATCGCTGCATAAGTGACGGTTCAATTTAGGCCAGAAATACGGCTTTCTCATACTGGGGTGAAAAAAACCCCTTCTGTTTCATATAATGCATATCTGTGATTAGCTCTGCATAAGTGACTGTTCAATTTAGGCCAGAAATACGGCATTCTCATACTGGGGCATACTGGGGTGAAAAAAAAAACTCTATTTCATATAGTGCACATCTAGGATTATCGCTGCATAAGTGACTGTTCAATTTAGGCCAGAAATACGGCTTTGGCATACTGGGTGAAAAAAAAAATTCTGTTTCATATAGTGCACATCTGTGATTATAGGTGCATAAGTGAGTGTCACATTTAGGCCTGAAATATAGCTTGGGCATACTGAGGCATACTGGGTGAAAAAAACAACAACTCTGTTTCATATAGTGCACATCTGTGATTATTGGTGCATGAGTGAGTATCACATTTAGGCCAGAAATATGGCTTTGGCATACTAGGGCATACTGGGTGAAAAAAAAAACTCTGTTTCATATAGTGCACATCTGGGATTATAGGTGCATAAGTGAGTGTTACATTTAGGCCAGAAATACGGCGTTAATATACTGGGGCATACTGGGTAAAAAAACAACAACTCTGTTTCATATAGTGCACATCTGTGATTATAGGTGCATAAGTGAGTGTCACATTTAGGCCAGAAATACAGCTTTGGCATACTGGGGCATACTGGGTGAAAAAAACAACAACTCTGTTTCATATAGTGCACATCTGTGATTATAGGTGCATAAGTGAGTGTTACATTTTGGCCAGAAATACGGCTTTGGCATACTGGGGCATACTGGGTGAAAAAAAAAAAAACTGTTTCATATAGTGCACATCTAGGATTATCGCTGCATAAGTGACTGTTCAATTTAGGCCAGAAATACGGCATTCTCATACTGGGGCATACTGGGGTGAAAAAAACCCACCTCTGTTTCATATAGTGCACATCTAGGATTATCGCTGCATAAGTGACTGTTCAATTTAGGCCAGAAATACGGCTTTCTCTTACTGGGGTGAAAAAAAACCCCTCTGTTTCATATAATGCACATCTGTGATTATTGCTGCATAAGTGACTGTTCAATTTAGGCCAGAAATACGGCATTCTCATACTGGGGCATACTGGGGGAAAAAAAAAAACTCTATTTCATATAGTGCACATCTAGGATTATCGCTGCATAAGTGACTGTTCAATTTAGGCCAGAAATATGGCTTTCTCATACTGGGGCATACTGGGGTGAAAAAAAAACTCTGTTTTATATAGTGCACATCTGTGATTATAGGTGCATAAGTGAGTGTCACATTTAGGCCAGAAATACGGCTTTGGCATTCTGGGGCATACTGGGTGAAAAAAACAAAAAACTCTGTTTCATATAGTGCACATCTGTGATTATATGTGCATAAGTGAGTGTTACATTTAGGCCAGAAATACGGCTTTGGCATACTGGGGCATACTGGGTGAAAAAAAAAAACCTATTTCCTATAGTGCACATCTAGGATTATCGCTGCATAAGTGACTGTTCAATTTAGGCCAGAAATACGGCTTTGGCATACTGGGGCATACTGGGCATACTGGGGTGAAAAAAAAAACCTCTGTTTCATATAGTGCACATCTAGGATTATCGCTGCATAAGTGACTGTTCAATTTAGGCCAGAAATACGGCTTTCTCATACTGGGGCATACTGGGGTGAAAAAAAACCTCTGTTTTATATAGTGCACATCTGTGATTATAGGTACATAAGTGAGTGTTACATTTAAGCCAGAAATACGGCTTTGGTATACTGGAGCATACTGGGTGAAAAAAAACAACTCTGTTTCATATAGTGCACATATAGGATTATCGCTGCATAAGTGACTGTTCATTTTAGGCCAGAAATACGGCTTTCGCATACCGGGGTGGAAAAAATACTGGGCCAGATTTATCATTACTCTGACAACTCACTCCACTTTCACATATGGCTAAAGTCAGTTTTAGCCAAGTCAGATTTATGATCGTCCCTTTAAGACTGTAATCAATGTGGTTTGACGGTAGCAGTTTATCTGTCAGTAAGAAGCTTTACAAATGTCGCACGTCCTTACGAAAAAGTCACATGTTCTATTAAAAAGTCTCATAAGATAAGCATGGTCCTCACTGGAGTGAAATTGCGCATTTTTTTCCGACTTTTTTGCGACTTTTTAAATAGTCCCAATAGTAAATCTGTCTAGAGATTCATTTACATAAGAAAACATGCCCACTTTCAGAAAACTGGCGAGCATAGTGCAGAGCAGAAAAAAGTCACAAATTTGTGCGCAGTTTTAGCGTTTGCGCATTTTTTTGCGACTTTTTCACTCCGTTATTCTGACTTGAGCTAATGATAAATCTGGCCCACTGTGTTTTATATACTGCACATCTGTGATTATAGGTGCATAAGTTACTGTGAAATTTAGGCCACAAATACGGCTTTTGCTTACTGGGGTTAAATAAAACCTCTGATATACTGCACATCTGTGATTAGAGGTGCATAAGTTATTGTGAAATTTAGGCCACAAATACCGCTGTCATATAGATGTGCAATACCCTACATCAGAGTTTTTATTGGCGGATAATTATTTTTAACAGACTCAACCAGTTTTCACTTTGCTTGGTAAACGCTAACTATGAGGCAAACATCTAATAAGGGACGCGGTCATGGTCGTGGTGGTGGTGTTGGTGGAGCCTGTGGTGCAGGGAGAGGGCGTGGCCGTTCTGCCACAGCTACACGTCCTACTGAACCTACTACCTCAGGTCCCAGTAGCCGCCAGAATCTACAGCGATATTTGGTTGGGCCTAATGCCGTTCTAAGTATGGTAAGGCCTGAGCAAGTACAGGCTCTAGTCGATTGGGTGGCCGACAGTGGATCCAGCACGTTCACATTATCTCCCACCCAGTCTTCTACAGAAAGTGCACAGGTGGCGCCTGAAACCCATGCCCATCAGTCTGTCACATCACCCCCGTGCATTTCGGGGAACCTGTCTGAGCCTTAAGTCATGCAGCAGTCTCTGATGCTGTTTGAAGACTCTGCTGGCAGGGTTTCCCAAGGGCATCCACCTAGCCCTTCCCCAGGGGTGGAAGACATAGAATGCACTGACGCACAACCACTTATGTTTCCTGATGAGGACATGGGAATACCACCTCAGCACATCCCTGATGATGACGAAACACAGGTGCTAACTGCTGTGTCTTTCTGCAGTGTGCACACCGAAAAGGAGGTCAGGGAGGAAGACTGGGTGGAAGACGATGCAGGGGACGATGAGGTCCTAGACCCCTCATGGAATAAAGGTCGTTCCACTGACTTTCAGAGTTCGGAGGAAGAGGCAGTGGTGAGACCGAGCCAACAGCGTAGCAAAAGAGGGAGCAGGGTGCAAAAGCAGAGCAGCCGTCGCCAAAAGAGTTTGCATGCTACTGGCCACCGCCACCAGGGACCGAGCACACCAAAAGAAGCTTCAAGGAGTTCCCTGGCATGGCAATTCTTCACACAATGTGCTGACGACAAGTCACGAGTGGTTTGCATGCTGTGCCATCAGAGCCTGAAGCGAGGCATTAACGTTCTGAACCTTAGCACAACCTGCATGACCAGGCATCTACATGCGAGACACGGGCTGCAGTGGAGTAAGCACCTTCAAAACCAAGAAAGGGCTCAGGCCCCTCCTGCTCCATCTTCTGCTGCTGCCTTAGCCTCTTCCTCCGCCTCTGGAGGAACGCTGGCACCTGCCGCCCAGCAAACAGAGGATGTGCCACCAACACCACCACCTCCATCACCAAGCATCTCCACCATGTCACACGGAAGAGTTCAGCTCTCCATCCCACAAACCTTGGAGAGAAAGCGTAAATTCCCATCTAGCCACCCTCGATCCCTGGCCCTGAATGCCAGCATTTTTAAACGACTGGCCTTTGAAATGCTGTCATTCAGGCTGGTGGAGACGGACAGCTTCAAACAGCTCATGTCGCTTGCTGTCCCACAGTACGTCGTTCCCAGCCGCCACTACTTCTCCAGGAGAGCCGTGCCCTCCCTGCACAACCAAGTATCGGATAAAATCAAGTGTGCACTGCGCAACGCCATCTGTGGAAAGGTCCACCTAACCACAGATACGTGGACCAGTAAGCATGGCCAGGGACGCTATATCTCCCTAACTGCACACTGGGTAAATGTAGTGGTGGCTGGGCCCCAGGTGGAGAGCTGTTTGGCGCACGTCCTTCAGCCGCCAAGGATCGCAAGGCATCATTCTTTGCCTCCTGTTGCCTCCTCTTCTCACTCGGCTTCCTCCTCCTTTTCTACCACCTCCTCATCCGGTCAGTGACCGACCTTCACCACCAACTTCAGCACAGCCAGGGGTAAACGTCAGCAGGCCGTTCTGAAACTGATGTGTTTGGGGACCGGGCCCACACCACGCAGGAGTTGTGGCGGGGTACAGAACAACAGACCGACAAGTGGTTGCTGCCAGTGAGCCTCAAGCCCGGCCTGGTGGTGTGCGATAATGGGCGAAATCTCGTTGCAGCTCTGGGACTAGCCGATTTGACGCACATCCCTTGCCTGGCGCATGTGCTGAATTTGGTGGTGCAGAAATTAATTCACAACTACCCCGACATGTCAGAGCTGCTGCATAAAGTGCGGGCCGTCTGTGCGCGCTTCCGGCGTTCTCATCTTGCCGCCGCTCGGCTGTCTGCTCTACAGCGTAACTTTGGCCTTCCCGCTCACCGCCTCATATGCGACGTGCCCACCAGGTGGAACTCCACCTTGCACATGCTGGAGAGACTGTGTGAGCAGCAGGCCATAGTGGAGTTTCAGCTGCAGCACGCACGGGTGAGTTGCACTGCGGAACAGCACCACTTCACCACCAATGACTGGGCCTCCATGCGAGACCTGTGTGATCCATTGCGCTGTTTCAAGTACTCCACCAACATGGCCAGTGGCGATGACGCTGTTATCAGCGTTACAATACCACTTCTATGTCTCCTTGAGAGAACACTTAGGGCGATGATGGAAGAAGATGTGGCCCAGGACGAGGAGGAGGAGGAAGGGTCATTTCTAATACTTTCAGGCTAGTCTTTTAGAAGTGGCTCAGAGGGAGATTTTTTGCAACAGCAGAGGCCAGGTACAAATTTGGCCAGCCAGGGCCCACTACTGGAGGAAGAGGAGGAGGATGAGGATGAGGAGGAGGATGAAGCATGTTCACCGCAGGGTGGCACCCAACGCAGCTCGGGCCCATCACTGGTGCGTGGCTGGGGGGATACGGAGGATGCAGAAGATACGCCTCCCACAGAGGACAGCTTGTCCTTACCTCTGGGCAGCCTGGCACACATGAGCGACTACATGCTGCAGTGCCTGCGCAACGACAGCAGAGTTGCCCACATTTTAACGTGTGCTGACTACTGGGTGACCAAATTGTCCACATGGCCAGAGCTTGCCCTATATGCCTTGGAGGTGCTGGCCTGCCCTGCAGCCATAGTACTCTCTGAACGTGTATTTAGCACGACAGGAGGCGTCATTACAGACAGACGCAGCTGCCTGTCCACAGCCAACGTAGACAAGCTCACGTTCATTAAAATGAACCAGGCCTGGATCCCACAAGACTTGTCTGTACCTTGTGCAGAATAGACAGTTCTAACAGCCTCAACCATCCATCCTTGTACTCAAGTTCACTTATTCCTTTTTTTTTTTTAGGGATACCCCTATGTAAAAATTCTAAATAACACACATCTGTGTTGGCTACCTATTCCTCCTTCGCCGCCGCTTCCACCTAGACTGCCACGTGAGCCTACACCGCCACATCCATCCATTCACCACCTCCTCATCCTCTTCCTCCTACATCATTCCTAATTTTTATTTTTTTTAAGGTCTTTTATGTTTTTATAATTAATTTCCCTATCCACATTTGTTTGCAGAGCATTTGCCATGCTCTTAAGCACATTTTGCTGCCTTTTGCAGCCCTCTAGCTCTTTCCAGAGCCATTTTAGTGGCCAAAAGTTCGGGTCCCCATTGACGTTTTTTTTCAAGTTCGGCCGAACCTGCCGAACCCGAACATCCAGGTGTCCGCTCAACTCTATGCGGAATGAGATGATGGTTAGATTGGCACTATTTTGGAGCGCATATGACTTTTTGATCGCTTGATATTACACTTTTTGTGATGTAAGATAACAAAAATATAGCTTTTTTGACACCGTTTTTATTTTTTTACAGTGTTCATCTGAGGGGTTAGGTCATGTGGTATGTTTATAGAGCTGGTTATTACGGACGTAGCCATACCTAAAATGTATACCTTGGCTTGCATGCTGACCTGCATTCCCTGGATTTTTTGTGGCTGTCATGGCCCATGAACAGGTAGGAACAAGAGTTAGGGACCACTCAATTGAGACGACCTTGACGCGGTGAGTGGCTTACTATGCTTTGGCCAAAATATAAACCAATGTCTCATCCAGCATGGAGGGCAGAGTGCTGGATGCAGTGTGCGATCACATTTGCATTTTCCGTTTGTGTATGTATTTCGCCATAGTGATGTGCACCTGCAGGCAGGTTGTGCGGACTCAAACCCCTATATTTTTTTCTCTGTAGCATATATATATACTAGCAAGTTTGCCATACTATGGGTGAATAAAAATCTTCACTTCACCACTATTTCGGAGTGCAGTCCTACTATTTTCATTTTTATATTATTGGGTATTGCCGTTACCCTACGTTGGACCCTGCACCCACATCCTGGCTGGTGCTCCCGCTGGACTTTTTTCTTATATATATATATATATATATATATATATATATGAGACTTCTACTGTACTGTACTTCTACTGAGACCTATATAGTAGAAGTCTCATATTTTATTTTATTTTTTAAAGCAACTGGCTATGCAGCTATATAGTGTAGTGGTTAAAGAGGACCTTTCATCGGTCTAAACATTGAACTATAATTATCAGGCTACATAGAGCGGTGCCCAGGGATCTCACTTCACTTACTATTATCCCTCGGCGACGCTCCGTTCGCCTGCTGTGTCCTCCGGTATCTTCACTGAATTAATTCTACTAGGCGGAGTCTGCCCTGTTTCACCCTGGGCGTTCCTTCTCCCCGGCTGTAGCGCTGTCCAATCGCAGAGCAGAGCTCACAGCCTGGGAGTTTTTTTTTTCTCCCAGGCTGTGAGCTCTGTGCTGCGATTGGACAGCACTACAGCCTGGGAGAAGGAACGCCCAGGGTGAAACAGGGCCGACTCCGCCTAGTAGAACCAATTCAGTGAAGATACCGGAGGACACAGCAGGCGAACGGAGCGGCGCCCAGGGATAATAGTAATTGCAGTGAGATCCCTGGGTGCCGCTCTATGTAGCCTGATAATTATCTTACAATGTTTGGACCTCTTTAAAGTTCTGAGCTATGATGCGGAATCTAAGAGTTCAAATCCCATCGCAGACTTTTTCAGAAATAGAGGTTAAATTATGGCAACATTTCAAAGATCAATCGAAAATGATCTGAGAAAAATCAAAGATAGACAGAGCCAAAGAAATAATTTAACAGGGGGAGAAATTCGGGCCATGAAAGAACTGCAAAAACAGGAGAATATTACAATACGCCCCGCAGATAAGGGCGGGGCCATTGTAGTTATGAATACCACACAGTATGTAGATGAGTGTCTTAGACAATTAGAAGACACTATGACATATAAAAAACTAAAAGGAGACCCAGGCCAGGAATTCAATAAAAGCCTCACAAATTACTGCGACAGAGGTGTAAGTGACAAAATACTGTCTGATCAGGAACGGAACTTTATTTTGGGCACGCAGGGAAGACTTCCGGTCTTCTACTGCCTGCCCAAAATCCATAAAAATTTGGAACAGCCACCAGGACGTCCCATAATATCTGGGATAGGATCTATGACCTCGAATCTCTCCCAATACATTGATGTATTATTACAACCTGTGGTGAGGAGAACTGTCGTATATTCGAGATACCACAGATATTATTGGGACGCTAGAAGGTCTTGATGTAGAACCAGGCTGGATCATTGGGACATTAGATGTCCAGTCTCTCTATACCAGTATAAGACATGACCAAGGTATAGCAGCAGTGAAGTCACAACTAGAAATAGATGGGACTTTATGCCCTAAACAAATTGAATTCTTGATGGAGGGCATCAAATTTATTCTCCATCACAATTATTTTTATTTTGAGGGCGGTCACTATTTGCAGCTGTGTGGGACGGCCATGGGGACCAGGTTCGCCCCCAGTTATGCAAATTTATTTTTGGCACAGTGGGAACATGAAAACATCACCCCCAAACTGGGGACGGACCTGGCCCTATGGCGTCGCTACATAGATGACGCCCTGTTTGTATGGAGAAAGGATGAACATCAATTGCAAGAATTCTTAGAGGCCCTGAATCACAATGACAAAAATTTAATTTTTTTGTCCAAAATTAAAGAAACATCTATAGAGTTTCTGGACATCCAGATTACACAATGTGACAACAAATACAGGTGTAATACCCATTACAAACCAACAGCAAAAAACAGCTTTATACCATTCACAAGCTGTCACCTGCCCCAGTGGCTACTAAATATTCCCTCAGGACAATTCCGCCGTATAAAGCGAAATTGTACCGAGGAAGTGGACTTTGAAATTGAGGCCCTCAAAATGAAAGAACAGTTTGAATGTAAAGGTTACCCCGAAAAAATCCTGACAGATGCTCTGGTAAAAATAAGGGAAACAGAGAGAGAAACCTTCTTTCAGCCAAATATTCACAAAAACACAAATAAGGAAGGGGAATTGAGAATAATCTTACCCTACAGTTCACAATCTAAACAAATACGGCACATCATAAACCAACACTGGCACTTTCTATTAAGAGATAAGGTCATTGGACCCATGTTGCACACTTCCCCACTTATCACTTTCACTAAGGCACCCAACCTAGGTTTAAAATTAGCACCCACAATAAATAATCACAAGAAAAAAGAAGCACCTACACTCCAAAAATGGCTGAATATGAATGGGTTCTATAGATGTGGGAGATGTTCGGGGTGTAAAAACTCAACATTCCCAAAAAAGATAAGTAAGGTCCAATCCACTCAGAATTAATTTAGTTTGGATATTAAGGGTTGCCTGACATGTGACTCCTCCAGTGTGGTCTACCTTTTCCAGTGCCCCTGCCAGAAACAATACATTGGCAGAACTAAAAGACCCTTGAGAGTAAGAATAACAGAACATCTAAATAACATCAGAAAAGGATATGAGAACCATTCTCTATCCAAACACTTTAAATTGTCACACAACAGTGACCCCAAGGGCTTTTCTTTTGTGGCCCTGGAGAAGGTGGACATACACTGGAGGGGAGGAAATCACATTATGAGAATGTCACGGGCTGAGTCCAGAAGAATCTATGATTTTGGCAGTCTCCTCCCAGCGGGGTTGAACTCAGATTTGGAGATTTTTGGCTTTATTTAGATTATAATATGTCAGTTATCCACAGCAGCATAGATGAAAATAGAGATGGATTGTGAAGATGAAGGTATAACTTTGAGAAATAGAAAATATAATAACACCTATGGAATTGAAAATCCCTTAATTAGAATGAGGATAAAACCATGTGAGATATATATATATATATATATATATATATATATATATATAAATAGAAAAAAACCTTTTTGAATTTTTTCAAAAAAACGCATCCCCAGAAAAAACGCACATAAAAAAACCGCACAAGGAAAACCGCAATAAAAAAACGCAATTTTCAGAAAAATGTAAGAAAATTACAGGTATAAATCATATTGAAATAAGGAACAAAAATAATATAGAAAAAGATGTAAGAAGGTAAACATATTAAAAATGAGGATTATTAATAAAATGAGGATTATATTACAATAAAATCTCAATAGTATCCTGAGATTTAGCGAACCAGCCCTTAGGAGTATGGGGATTAATATCCAAATGTGGGTAGATAATTATTGACTACATGATGGCGATATATAAAAACATTTCCCCACAATGTAGGAATTCAAATGTCTGCCAATATACATTACTGAACAGTGGTTCATCCACTTTTTTATATGTCTTTTTTTATATGTCTTTGATATATTTTTTATATTTATTCACATTTTTTATTCTATATCTGAGTGTATAGCTATCATATATGAATATACTTATTTATGTTTGATACCATTAATACTACTGAAAGAGGATTCTAAGATGGAAACACTATATGGAAATGAAAGGGTAAATGAAAAGCAAAGCGTCTATGTCCTGATACAAGTTTTGGAACAGGTGAAAGTAATCAACTAATTGAGATGAGAGTATATAACACACAAGAGTAGTGTTCACAGGTCATACCCACTGAGGAAGAGATAAGGTATCTCGAAACGCGTCTGGGCGTATTACCTGTGAAAGAATCATCTCAGCAGTACATGGCCATGTACTAAAAGGACGGAGAGAATATATCCACCTATAGAAGATCTGCAAGTGTTGTAAGACTCACTGAAGTGTAACAGCTGAAATAGCTAACACAGGTCCAACACAGGTCTCTCGCGAGAGTAGAGACGGGATCCTACTACTGCCTGAGGAGGTGGTGATGGTGAGTACAATAAAGGAATTCAAGAGGGGCCTGGATGTATTTCTGGAGCATAATAATAATATTACAGGCTATAGCTACTAGAGAGGGGTCGTTGATCCAGGGAGTTATTCTGATTGCCTGATTGGAGTCGGGAAGGAATTTTTTATTCCCCTAAAGTGAGGAAAATTGGCTTCTACCTCACAGGGTTTTTTTGCCTTCCTCTGGATCAACTTGTAGGATGACAGGCCGAACTGGATGGACAAATGTCTTTTTTCGGCCTTATGTACTATGTTACTATGTTACTATGTTACTAACCGGATCCAACACAAACACAGCGGAGAAAAAGCTAAAGCGTGGGACGCCACGGTAGAAATTCCGCCGCAGATCCAATCGAGTGATCCTATACGGAGACACAGTGAGTAACACTTAGTTCAGAGGAACTACACCGATTCTCTGCATGAGAGACGGCACAGGCACTGTGATTACAGACGTGCTGGACAAGTGACTTTGAATCTGAGACTGTTACAGGTGCTGGACGATCCATTCATGGTCCAAAATATAGACCACATCTGACTATCTTAGATTCCCTACCCTACACGTTGGAGCAATTTATGCAATTAGGATTATGTGGGATACCTGCCATTGAATCCCCTCAAATATAGTATTTTATGCTATGTACCACGGTGTATATCTCAAATATTCTGCTTTGGCATAGACGCCTGCGATCTAATAGCCTTACCCAACTGGGAGGGACACGGATGCAGTCTGCTGTGCCCAGCATTTGAGACCCCTCTATATTGGAGATATATATTTGGTATATATATTTTTTATGTTTTTTATGTCATTTTTATGAATTTTTACTCTGATGTACACAGAATATAGCATAATTAATGCTTACTGTTTAATAAATAATTTTAATTTACTTCCACGCTTATTCCAATTGTTTTGAGTGCCGGTTCTATCCAAATCTATATCTATCTACCAGAACTAAGGGGTGTTTTTTGAACCTGTGCACCTGTCGTGACAAATCAGAGTGAGCCACCTGCTTAGCACTTTCTGTAGAGGTTAAATTAGATTTATATATTAAAGATTTTTTTATTAATTGCAAAAAATGTATGGTACAAAATAAATGTGTAATTACTATATATATATATATATATATATATATATATATATACAGGGAGTGCAGAATTATTAGGCAAGTTGTATTTTTGAGGATTAATTTTATTATTGAACAACAACCATGTTCTCAATGAACCCAAAAAACTCATTAATATCAAAGCTGAATATTTTTGGAAGTAGTTTTTAGTTTGTTTTTAGTTTTAGCTATTTTAGGGGGATATTTGTGTGTGCAGGTGACTATTACTGTGCATAATTATTAGGCAACTTAACAAAAAACAAATATATACCCATTTCAATTATTTATTTTTACCAGAGAAACCAATATAACATCTCAACATTCACAAATATACATTTCTGACATTCAAAAACAAAACAAAAACAAATCAGTGACCAATATAGCCACCTTTCTTTGCAAGGACACTCAAAAGCCTGCCATCCATGGATTCTGTCAGTGTTTTGATCTGTTCACCATCAACATTGCGTGCAGCAGCAACCACAGCCTCCCAGACACTGTTCAGAGAGGTGTACTGTTTTCCCTCCTTGTAAATCTCACATTTGATGATGGACCACAGGTTCTCAATGGGGTTCAGATCAGGTGAACGAGTAGGCCATGTCATTAGATTTTCTTCTTTTATACCCTTTCTTGCCAGCCACGCTGTGGAGTACTTGGACACGTGTGATGGAGCATTGTCCTGCATGAAAATCATGTTTTTCTTGAAGGATGCAGACTTCTTCCTGTACCACTGCTTGAAGAAGGTGTCTTCCAGAAACTGGCAGTAGGACTGGGAGTTGAGCTTGACTCCATCCTCAACCCGAAAAGGCCCCACAAGCTCATCTTTGATGATACCAGCCCAAACCAGTACTCCACCTCCACCTTGCTGGCGTCTGAGTCGGACTGGAGCTCTCTGCTCTTTACCAATCCAGCCACGGGCCCATCCATCTGGCCCATCAAGACTCACTCTCATTTCATCAGTCCATAAAACCTTAGAAAAATCAGTCTTGAGATATTTCTTGGCCCAGTCTTGACGTTTCAGCTTGTGTGTCTTGTTTAGTGGTGGTCGTCTTTCAGCCTTTCTTACCTTGGCCATGTCTCTGAGTATTGCACACCTTGTGCTTTTGGGCACTCCAGTGATGTTGCAGCTCTGAAATATGGCCAAACTGGTGGCAAGTGGCATCTTGGCAGCTGCACGCTTGACTTTTCTCAGTTCATGGGTCAGTTATTTTGCGCCTTGGTTTTTCCACACGCTTCTTGCGACCCTGTTGACTATTTTGAATGAACACTTGATTGTTCGATGATCACGCTTCAGAAGCTTTGCAATTTTAAGAGTGCTGCATCCCTCTGCAAGATATCTCACTATTTTTGACTTTTCTGAGCCTGTCAAGTCCTTCTTTTGACCCATTTTGCCAAAGGAAAGGAAGTTGCCTAATAATTATGCACACCTAATATAGGGTGTTGATGTCATTAGACCACACCCCTTCTCATTACAGAGATGCACATCATCTAATATGCTTAATTGGTAGTAGGCTTTCGAGCCTATACAGCTTGGAGTAAGACAACATGCATAAAGAGGATGATGTGGTCAAAATACTCATTTGCCTAATAATTCTGCACTCCCTGTATATATATTAGTAATTACACATTTATTTTGTGCCATACATTTTTTACAATTACAAAAAAATATATAAAATATATAAATCTATTTTAACCTCTATTCCGGAAAAAGTTTGTGATGGGATTTGAACTCACAGCTTCTGCATCACAGCCCAGTCTTTTAACCACTACACTATATAGCTGCAAAGCCAGTCACTTAAAAAAATAAAATAAAAAATTTGACTTCTACTGTATAGGTCTCAGTAGAAGTACAGTACAGTAGAAGTCATTTTTTTTTAAGTAGCTGGTTATGCAGCTATTATAGCTGAGTGGTTAAGTGTCTTGCCTCTAATACAGAAGGTTGTGAGTTAGAATCCCAGCAGATATATGTATGGACATAGCTATATATGGAGTCAGAGCAGGGACTCCTAAGCTGAACTGGAGTCCTAACACCCTTCCCTCTTCAGAGCAGGGGGTGCCTGGGGTTCTCCCATTGACTTCCATTGTGCTCGGGTGCTCGGTAGAACACCCAAGCATCGCAAAGTGTTCTACTCGAGCACATGATTACTTTGGTGCTCGATCAACACTATACTATTTGTATTTTATTGCTTTGGATTACGTAAATACTATATGCAAATTTACTGTGAGCTAGCCACTTTCTTTTGAATGAGCAATCTGATGTTGGCTTCAGTACCGACTGGTACCTTAGTACCAAAGCCAACTTCGGATTGCATTTTCAAGATGGTTTTCAAGTTGTACAATCGAAGTCCGAAGTTCTTCACCGAAGTCTCACAAAACTTCAGACTTAACAAATTTCATCTCCGTGCAGCCCATACATTTGAATTCAGTACAGAGATTCGTCTTCGTACAGCATTCAAATAAAGTTTTGAACGAAGCTATTTGGGATCTATGATCTGAAACGCCCTTCGCTCAACTAACTATAATCCTAAAACTGTTCAAATCCACCAAATATGTAGATTTGAAGTGGACATGAAGGAAAGTTAAATGACTTGGATATCTGTGAATGCTGAAGTTCTTCACCGAAGTCTCGTGAGATTTCACCTCCACCCAGCCCATACGTTTGAATGCTATACAGAGATGGATCTCCGCTTCAAACAAACCCTAGTTATAGTAGATCAGTAGCTGTTGTCTGCTTGTCATATATGGTCTTTGCTAGAAAATAGATGGATACCTTGATGTTGCTAGAAATTTCCCATGCCCTCTTGCCATGTACCTGCAGTCTCCCACTACAATAGGGACAACAGACCAAGGAATTGTGGCAATAGCAGCAGGTAACAAAACCTACAATGGATGGAACATGCACACAGGCAATATGGCAAAAAAAATAAAAAATACATTTTATGATATGATTAAAAAACATATATACAATAGTGTTCCAAAAAGCAAATAAAGCACAACTCTCACTTTACTTTAAATAGCTGAACTAACCCTTGTTTATGAGAACTGCTTGACATCTGTGTTGCAAAGATTTGACCACCTTTTGACAACTCTGAATAGATATTCCAGTCTAGGACTATTGAACTACATTCCATAGTTCTGCATTTTTGGGTTTTTCCTCATAAGCCACAATTTTTATGTTACCCTACAAATTCTTTATAAGATTGATGTCAAGGGATTGGGCAAGCCACTCTATTACCTCAGTCCTGTTTGTCTGAACCCAAGATGTTCACTGGTGTGTTTTGTGTCATTGTCATGTAAAAACATCAATTTCAAGGGCATTTCTTCTTCAACATTAGTGTTGATCGCGAATATTCTAATCACAAATTTTTGTCTTGAATATAGTGCTATATCTTCGCAATGGCGAATATTCTAGATTTTTTTTCATCAGTACCCATGATCCCTCACTGCTTCTTGCTTGTGGGCCAATAAGAAGGCTGTAATATCCTTGACTTTAGGAGTAGTGTTGATCTAAAAAAAAATGTTATCGCTAATTTTCCGATTGGCAATTTTCGCAATCAAGAAAATAATGACTGAAGATCACGAATTCTCAAATTTGCGAATATATGACGAATATTAGCCCAAATATTCAGGAAATATCACGAATTCGAATATTGCCCCTGTCGCTCATCACTGTTTAACATAGGGCAACATGATCTCCTGAAGTATTCTGATAAATTCAAACTGATCCATGATCCCTCATATGGGATAAATAGGCCCAACACCATGGTACAAGAAACATCCCCATATCATGATTTTTGCACCACCATGCTTTATCGTCTTCACAGTGCACTGTGGCTTAAATTCAGTACTAGGGATCATTTGATGTACTGTCTGCGGCCACTAGACTTAAAAAGATAAATGTTACTCTCATCAGTCTGTAAAATGTTTTGCCCTTTTTCTTTTGGCAATGTGTTCCTTAACTATTCAGAAACTCTTTTTTACACAACGGGACCTTGCCCCGGACATTCTTGCTGGTAACTTTGCTTTGTTTGATTGTCTTCTAGTTGTAGCTATACTCAATGATACATTCAAATCTTTTTTGATCTTTCTGGAGGTGAACATCGGCTGAGCCTTTTCCATTTTGGCTGTACTTTCATTCATTTGAACAGTTGTTGCCCCCTTCCCTTCAGGTTTTGGTTGCCACTTCAAGGCATTTGAGATAATTTAGCTGAGCAGCCTATAATTTGCTGCACTACTCTATGGGGGTCATTTACTAAGCTGAAATATGTCTAAATTAGGCATATTTCAGATGGAGATGGTGTCGCTTTAGTTAGTTTGTTGCACCACTATTTGTGACTTCTCCCCTCTCACGTCAGGTCTAAAATTATGGCTGTGGCGTGGGTGGGGAAAGGGACGGTCCGGCAGGCCCTTCTCACTCACCATTTTCTACATCTGTTTCAGATATAGAAAAAGGTCTAAATCTAAGACAGCTTGAAAACTGTCTTACATTTAGAATTGGCGCTGGATGCACCGAAGTTATGAAGAGGCTTGCACCCCTACATAACTCCGACGGAACCACCGCCAGTTAAGCTTTTTTTTAAACGGCATCTGAAATGCTGGTCTTAATAAATGTGCCCCTATGTTTTTACCATCTCCCATCAACTTTTTAATCACCAAAGTCTGTGACAAGCCATTTTCCCAAGTATTTCAGGAGGAAAGGCACTATAACCAACGTGTGCAACATTTGCCTCCAACCTTAAATAAGGGTCAAAATTGATACAGTACCTGTTATTCCACAGAATGCCTCACTGCTATTATTTTGAACAAGCCCCTTTCAATTAATGATTCAGTTACTCAGTATGAGTGGCATGCATTTCCTATATGTTAGGTCTGTTTTATTCTATTACCCTACTACACTTACAAGTAAATTATTTGCTGTGTAGAAATATAATTTCTACAGAAAACAGGTATTTATCAGGTTAAAAATGTTGGACTGTTATTTTTTTTAACACTACTGTATACTATACAAAGCAATTGAAGGTGTTTGCTTAACTCACTTAGTTTAGATAACACGTCTCCTAAATCATGAGTGTTAACACTACTACATCCGTATATAAAAAGGGTCACATTGTGCAGAGATAAGATCCAGGGCAAACCAAGTATCTAATATAGTACAATTATTACTACAATCACATCAACGGATGAATAGAAAGACTATAGCAATACACTGACCCCAAAAATAAAGTGCCAAAATTCAAAGAGAATTGCAGGTCATTTTCTACATATATGTTCCATGTGAGGAGTGTCACATATCTATTACAATAATGAAGGTTTGTTTGATAACAATATTGTGGGCTTCCAGGTTTCATATTGGAGATAGTATCAGGCACTGTATTGGTATGACAGGTCAGCATTAATATATTATAATATATATATAAATATTAACCCTTCCCACACCATGAAGTAAACATACGACAAGCAGTAAAAAAAAACTTTTTACCCCTGGCGATTTCCAATTCCTTACAATCCAATCTTTTCCACAGGCTGAGTGGGTTCAGTATATACTGAATGGAATTTGCTTGCCCTGATTTCATTGGAGGCGTGTTGGCTCCAGAAAAGGTAGCATTTAGGATAGGTTCTTGTCCATTAGAGCTCACCTTGTCATAGTGGATGGACACAAATAATTTTGCTAAGAAACCCATTATTTAGTATTTTAAGCCAGGGTGGCATATTCCTGATTCTGATAATATAAAATATAAATTTGGTAACATATTAGACACTCTGCCGCAACGACCAAGATAGATGCTAGCACTGGCCATTTAACCACTTAGATGCCACAGATCATGGAATGTATATGATTTACAGAGGGAGCCATTTCACTCTTTCCCCCATCGGCCCCTTGTGCCACTATCAGAATAGCTGTTTTTGTCACCTCACCTCCTCGATAAAATTGTATAAAAAGCAATAAAAAGGCATATGTACCCTGAAATGGTACCAATGAAAATTACAGACCATCCTGCAAAAAAACAAGCCTTCACAAAGCTACACTGACAGAAAAATAATAAAGTTGTGGATCTTAGATATGAAGATATAAAAAAAACTTGTTAATAAAAAATGATTTTTTGACTCAAAATTAGTAAAACATAAAAAACGATATAAATTTGGCATCACCAAAACCGTATTAACCTGCAGAATAGTTATAGTGTCATACAGTCCTGATCAAAAGTTTAAGACCACTTGACAAAAAGCAAAAAATCATATTTAGCATGGTCTTCCACTTGACTTTTTTGTTCCATAACCCTCAGGATCATTTAAAAAATTCCAAATGACTGTCTTACTGCGTCCCACCTCAGCAGCGATGGCGCACTGTGAGAGACCCTGCTTATGCAGTTCAACAACCCGACCACGTTCAAAAAGGGAGAGTTTTTTTGCCTTTGCCATCACAACGTGTGACTACCTGACAGAAAATGACAATGAATCCACATCTTTGCACAGATTTGGCCTTTTAAAGGCATGTGGTCCTAAAATTTGGATCAGCTGAAAAACAGCCTGTTTCAGTTTATTCGTTGTTTTCATTAAATTGAATGCTCCAAAAAATGTTTTGTCTTACTCCCATTTCTTCTTGTTGCATGTTGAAGCTCTACTTGGAACCTTGTTAAGATCCAACAATGTAAAATATGATTTTTTTGCCATTTTTCAAGTGGTCTTAAACTTTTGATCAGGACTGTATATTCCACAAAAAGTAAAAAACACTGGTAGAATTTCCATTACTGCCCACCTTAACCCCCAAAAAATGAAATATAAAAGTCATCAAGCAGTCATATGTGCTCCAATATGGTACCAATAAAAACTACAGCTTGCCCCAAACAAGAACAAGGTTTAGCACAGCTATGTTGATGGAAGAATGCAAATGTTAAGGATGTTGGTATATGGGGTATCACTGTCCATATTGATGTCAATGTTGGTATATGGCTATGCATAATGTAACAGATTTTTAATAAAAAGTGATTTTATGATGCTCAGGTAGTAAGTTGGGACCCCAAAATCCAGAAGCTGAAGGCTAATCAACTTCCAATATGCCATTTTGAATACTTTGCGTAGTGCTCTTTTCAAAATAGGGTGATGCATGGGGAAACGGGGCCTCTCAAAGCCACTTCACAACTGAATTGTTCCCTAAACAAAATAGGATTTGGAAATAATTTGGAAAATTTTTAAAATTGATGCTAATTTTATAAGCCCATTAATATCTAAAAAGAAAAAAAATATGACTGAACAATGATGCCAACATAAAGTGAACATTTGGTAAATAATTATTTAGTATTTTGTGATCATGTTTCATTTAACCCCTTAAGGACCAGGCGGTTTTTTACAAATCTGACATGTTTTACTTTATGTGGTGATAACTTTAAAACGCTTTTACTTATCCAAGCTATTCTAAGTATGTTTTCTTGTCACACGTATTGTACTTCATGACAGTGGTAAATTTGAGTCAAAATATTTCATTTTCATTTATAAAAAAATATCAAATCTACCACAAAATTTGGAAAAATTCCCAATTTTCTAAATTTCAATTTCTCTGCTTTTAAAACAGATAGTGATACCTCCAAAAATAGTTATTACTTTACATTTCCCATATGTCTTCTTCATGTTTGGATCATTTTGTATATTACATTTTCTTTTTTTGGGACGTTAGAAGGTTTAGAAGTTTAGAAGCAAATCTTGAAATTTTTCTGAAAATTTCCAAAACCCACTTTTTAAGGACCAGTTCAGGTGTGAAGCCACTTTGTGAGGCTTACATAATAGAAACTACCCATACATGGCCCTGTTTTAGAAACTACACCCCTCAAAGTATTCAAAACTGATTTTACAAACTTTTTTAACCCTTTAGGTGTTCCACAAGAATTAAAGGAAAATGTAGATGAAATTTCAGAATTTCACTTTTTTGGCAGATTTTCCATTTTAATCAATTTTTTCCAGTAACAAAGCAAGGGTTAACAGCCCCAAAAAACTCAATATGTATGACCCTGATTCTGTAGTGTACAGAAACACCCCATATGTGGTCTTAAACTGCTGTATTGGCACACGGCAGGGCGCAGAAGGAAAGGAATGCAATATGGTTTTTGGAAGGCAGATTTCACTGGGATAATTTTAAGTTGCCATGTCACATTTGAAGACCCCCTGATACACCCCTAGAGTAGAAACTCCAAAAAAATTACCCCATTTTGGAAACTACGGGATAAGGTGGCAGTTTTGTTGGTACTATTTTTGGGTACATATGCTTTTTGGTTGCTCTATATTACACTTTTTGTTAGGAAAAGTAACAAAAAATTGCTGTTTTGGCATAGTTTTTATTATTTTTTATTTACAATGTTCATCTGACAGGATAGATCATGTGGTATTTTTATAGAGCAGGTTGTTACGGACGTGACAATACCAAATATGGTATATTTTTGGTTGTTTGTTTCAGTTTTACATAATAAAGCAGTTTTGAAAATATATATTTTTTTAGTGTCTCCATATTCTGAAAGCCATATTTTTTTCATTTTTTGGGGCGACTGTCTTATGTAGGGGCTAATTTTATTCGGTATGAGATGATGGTACTATTTTAGGGTGCATAAGACTTTTTGATCGCTTGGTATTACACTTTTTGTGATGTAAGGTGACAAAAAATATCTTATTTTTTTACGGTGTTCACTTGAGGGGTTAGGTCATGTGATATTTTTATACAGCAGGTTCCTAGGTATGGACACGGCGATACCTAATATGTATACTTTTTTATTTATATAAGTTTTACACAATAACAACATTTTTGAAACAAAAAAATCATGTTTTAGTGTTTCCATATTCTGAGAGCCATATATTTTTTTTTTTGGGGGGTGATTGTCTTAGGTACGGTCAAATTTTTGCGGGATAAGATGACAGCTTGATTCGTATGATTTTGGGGTGCGTATGACTTTTTGATCGCTTGGTATTACACTTTTTGTGATGTAAGGTGACAAAAAATGACTTTTTTTGACACTTTTCTTTTTCTTTTACGGTGTTCATCTTAGAGGTTAGGTCATGTGGTATTTTTATAGAGTAGGTTTTTGCGTATGCGGCGATACCTAATATGTCTACTTTTTTTTAATTTTTTTTACATTTAGCACAATAGAAGCATTTTTGAAACAAAAAAATCATGTTTTAGTGTCTCCATAGTCTGAGAGCCATAGTTTTTTTTATTTTTTGGGCGATTGTCTTAGGTAGGGGCTCATTTTTTGCGGGGTGAGATGTTGGTTTGATTGGTACTATTTTAGGGTACATACTACTTTTTGATAACTTGGTATTACACTTTTTGTGATGAAAGATGACAAAAAATTTCATTTTTTAGCACAGTTTTTATTATTTTATTCTACGGTGTTGACCAGACGGGTGGATAATGTGATATTTTTTCTATTTTTTACAATTTTATATGTCTCTTTTTATGGTAAAGGGGCTTTTTTAATTGAAACTTTTTTTTTAATTATTGTTAAAAACACTTTTATTTCACTTTTAATATTTTTTAAATTTGTCCCACTATGGGACTTTAACATTACAGGGTCTGGATTGTACTATATTGACTATCAGTGTATTACACAGTGTAATACACTGATAGTTTGCCTATGAGACCCAGCCTGGGGGCTGGGCCTCATAGGCCTTGGTACATGCCAGGCCCCAAATCCTTGGAATGGCTTGGGGCTGCCATAGAAACCATTGGGCCCCCGCCACCTCCCACCATTTACAGTGTGGCCAAACAAGTGATCTCACACTCAGATATTCAGAGGGGCTCTTTTCATCGCCATTACTTGATTTGGCCCTCTCGCCAAGGACGCTTGAAGATGGACATGAGATCTTGTGCCCTGATTCCCAACCTCTTGAGCATCCACAGTCACAAGAACATGACACTGGCGAATGGCAATTAGAGTTTAATGAGGTGGATGATATGAGACACAGTTGCCAATAAGTCAACCGCAATTACTGTCTCAAGAGGTTGATGAAGAGGATAAAACACAGTTGGCAATCACTGAGGTTGTGGTTAGGTCAACAAATCAGGAGGATGATCAGAGTGAGGAAGTGGAAGAGGAAGTGGTGGATGATGAGGTCACTGACCCAACCTGGGAAGGTGGCAAGCCGAGGGAGGAGGGATCTGAAGCCCCGTAACAGGCTGGAAGAGGCAGTGGGTTGGCAAAAGGGAAAAAAAAGACAGGCCCGCAACTGGGACACGATGGCGACAGACAGGATGCGCAAACCTCCCATATGCCGCTGTCAACGCTGACGCGGCACATGAGGGGTTACTCCACCAGCATCGGTGTTATCACCGATGCTGGTGAATGCAGCAGGGAACCGGCTGTCAGTAGCAGCCGGATCCGTGCTGCTGATCACGGCACCGTATGTGGGGGAAGAGAAGGACCACAGGACAAGAATGCTCATCCTGGGGGCAAATTACCGGCATTCTCGTCCTGGGCCCGTAACATTTGAAAAATGGGGCTTTGTCCTCATAAAGGTGCCTATGCATATTAGTTAGATTTGGTCGAGCACCAAAGCGCTCGGGTGCTCGAGTAGAACACCTCAGGATGATCGGGTGCTCTACAGAACACCCAAGCACAATGGAAATCAATGGGAGAACCAGAGCATTAAACCAGGCACCCCCTGACAAAACACTGGCGGCAGCGCAGGCTAGAACCTCGAAGGCGTAGAGTGTCAGTTCGTGCCACGTGTCCAGCTTGGACACCCAGTAGTTGTAAGGCACTGAGGGATCATTGAGGACGCTGACATGGTCTGCTATGTACTCCTTCACCATCTTCCAATATTTTTCCCTCCTTGTGACAGAAGGCCGCGCATCAGGGTGAGAGTGCTGGCGTGGTGTCATAAAACTGTCCCAGGCTTTGGAGAGTGTTGCCCTGCCTCTGTTTGAACTGCTGTGTGTTCCCCTTGTCTCCCCTCCTCGGTTGGACAAGGAACTATGGACTCTGCCGCCAGCATTGTCAGATGAAAATTTTTGGAGCAATTTTTCAACAAGGATCTTCTGGTATTGCAACGTTTTGCTGGTCCTCTTCACCAGAGGCAGAGGAATGAGAGATGAGAAGTTCTCTTTGTAGCGGGGGTCAAGAAGGGTGAACAACCAGTAATCCGTGTTGTCTAAAATGCGTATAATGCACGGGTCACGGGAAAGGCAGACTAACATGAAGTTAGCCATGTGTGCCAGAGTACCAACAGGCAAAACTTCGCTGTTGTCATCAGGAGGATCACTCTCAATCTCCTCATCCTCTTCCTCCTCTTCTGCCCACCCACGCTGAACAGATGGAATTAAACTTCCATGGGTACTACCATCTGTAGTGGAGGCAACCGTCTCCTGCTCATTCTCCTCCTCTTCATCGTCCAATTTGCGCTGAGAAGATGAACTGAGGGTGGTCGCTGATGGTTCTTGCAAAGATCAAGGTGCAGGGTGGGAGGCATCCGGGCCTATGCCTTCGACAGGGGATTGGCCAGCACGTAACATAGGGGAAGAGGAGGCAGTGGTGTGACCCGCAGACACAGATTGTGGACCCAGGCGTTCGTCCCACTAATTACGGTGCTTGAATGCCATGTGGTGGATCATGCTGATGGTGGTGAGGTTGCTAGTGTTCACGCCCCGGCTCAATTTCGTATGGTACAGGTTGCAAACTATTATTCTTTTAACGTTCGCACTAACTTAAAAAAAGCGCCAGACTGCGGAACATCTACCCCTTGGCAAGGGAGATATCCGCAAGGGGGTGCACCGTGGAACAGTTGCGGGCCTGTCTTTTTTTTCCCTTTTGCCAACCCACTGCCTCTTCCAGCCTGTTGCGGGGCTTCAGATCCCTCCTCCCTCGGCTTGCCACCTTCCCAGGTTGGGTCAGTGACCTCATCATCCACCACTTCCTCTTCCACTTCCTCACTCTGATCATCCTCCTGATTTGTTGACCTAACCACAACCTCAGTGATTGCCAACTGTGTTTTATCCTCTTCATCAACCTCTTGAGACAGTAATTGCGGTTGACTTATTGGCAACTGTGTCTCATATCATCCACCTCATTAAACTCTAATTGCCATTCGCCAGTGTCATGTTCTTGTGACTGTGGATGCTCAAGAGGTTGGGAATCAGGGCACAAGATCTCATGTCCATCTTCAAGCGTCCTTGGCGAGAGGGCCAAATCAAGTAATGGCGATGAAAAGAGCTCCTCTGAATATCTGAGTGTGGGATCACTTGTTTGGCCACACTGTAAATGGTGGGAGGAAGGAGGATCAGGGTGAGCATTGCGTTGACCAGACTCCTGGCTACTGAGACTTTACTTGGTGGAAGACAGGGTGGTGCTTAACTGACTGGAAGCATTATCTGCTGCAATCCAACCGACCACCTGCTCGCACTAGGCTGACTTCAAGAGTGGTGTCCTGCGCCGCCTTGCAAACTGGGACATGAAGCTAGGTATCTTGGATGATTGTTTTTCTTGTGCTCTGGCAGCAGGCACAGTTTCTCTGCGCCCAGGGCTACGGCCTCTGCGTGCACCATCAGCATCACAGCTGGATTTGGAAGTGTATGTGCTAAAAAATTTACAACAGAATTTGTGATGAGGAAACAATAAACAGGACAGGTACCACAGAAAACGTAACAGTACGCAGTGTCTACGGAAAAACTGCATTGGATGTCACTGATAGTTTAGGGATGCGCACACTTTAAACAGGAGATGTGGCGCGGATAATTTAATAGTCCGCACCGGACACTGTCTACGGAAAAACTGCACTGGATGTCACTAATATTTTAGGGATGCGCACACTTTAGACAGGAGATGTGGCGCGGATAATTTAACTGTCCGCAGGGGACACCATCTGCAGAAAAACTGCACTGGATGTCACTGATATTTTAGGGATGCGCACACTTTAAACAGGAAATGTGTCGTGGATAATTTAACTATTCACAGCGGACACCGTCTACGGAAAAAGTGTACTGGATGTCATTGATATTTTAGGGATGCGCACACTTTAAACAGGAGATGTGGCGAGGATAATTAAACAGTCCGCAGCGGACACCGTCTACGGTAAAAATGCACTGGATGTCACTGATATTTTAGGGATGCGCACACTTCAAACAGGAGATGTGTCGCGGATAATTTAACAGTCCACAGGGGACACCGTCTACGGAAAAACTGCACTGTATGTCACTGATATTTTAGGGATGCTCACACTTGAAACAGGAGATGTGGCGCAGATACTTTAACAGTCCACAGGGGACACCGTCTACAGAAACATTGCATTGGATGTCACAGATATTTTAGGGATTCACACACTTTAAAAAGGAGATGTGGTGCGGATAATTTATCAGTCCACAGCGGACACCGTCTATGGAAAACACTACTGGATGTCACTGATATTTTAGGGATGTGCACACTTCAAACAGGAGATGTGGCGCGGATAATTAAACAGTCCACAGAGGACATCGTCTACCGAAAAATTGCACTGGATGTCACTATTATTTTAGGGATGCGCACACTTTAAACAGGAGATGTGGCGCGGATAATTTAACTGTCCGCAGCGGACACCATCTACTGAGATACTGGACTGAACACGCGTTCCAGCCAGCCAATCACTGTAATGCCAGTAGCCAAGATGGCTACAGCATTACAGTGAGTGCCAGTACCCCGCGCACGTTTAGTGGCTGTGTAGCAGCCAACAAACGTGCGGGGAAGAGACTCGAGTATCGCGCTCGAGCACACGCAATGTTCGGCTGAACACTGCGATGTGCCAAGCATTGCGATGCTCGAGTAAAATTTGTGTTTGGCCGAGCATGCTCGCGCAACACTAATATTAGTCTAAGGGCTCAGGCACAGGAAGTATTTTCTTCTGTGTACGTTCCGTTTTTTTTGCTGACTGTATGTGAAACCATTCATTTCGATGGGTCCGCAAAAAAATAGAACATGTCCTATTATTGTCTGCATTACGGACAAGGGTAGGACTGTTCTATTATGGGAGAGCTGTTCCATTGCACACGGACTTCATCTGTATTTTTTTGCGGATCCATTTTTTGCGGACTGCAAAATACATACGATCGTGTGCATGAGCCCTAAAGTTGATCAAAATGGACAATTTCAACTAAAACTGAAATTTTAAAATGAACAATCATTTTAGCTGACAGATGATAAACCATTTTTGTTTGAAAAGAAGTTGTTTGCGTTTAATATTTTTTGTCCGACAGGTACGGCGCAGGCGCAGGATTTGAGGCTGCAGGCAGGGCCAGCGAGAGGAGGAGAGCGCTCGCTGGCCCTGTCAATCAAGTGGAGGAGGGGGCGTTTTTTCAAACAGAGGATGCGGTGGCTACCAGCAAGTCCGCCCAACTTGCTGGTAGTGAAGAAATTTACATATAATAAAAGTACGTTTTTTACTGTAATTACTGCACAGCCCGAGGTAAGAGGGGCATATATGGAATCTGCTTACATTAACAAATATAATAAGTCAAAAACTGAAAATTGGGGGTTGGGGGGTGACAGAAGCCCTTTAATAGCTTTGGGTGTGTCCCATCAGGCCCCTGTGACTTATTTGTATTAATTTTAGACAGCTGACTTAGAACCTTTTCTTCTGTAAAGACACATGCATCAAAAGATTCATTAGTCTTCCTTCCTAACTGAGGTCCTTTTCCTTCATTTTCCTTTCTAAAAACTCAACAGAAGTATTCATTGAGGCAATCAGATAGTTCTTTATCTTCTTCCATATACCTTCCTTCTTTTGTTTTTAATTTGGTAATTCCTTGTTTTTGTTTCCTTTTTTCATTTATGTATCTGAAGAATGTCTTATTGCCTTTTTTCACTGACTGAGCTAATTTCTCTTCTGCCTGTGCTTTAGAAGCTCTAATAACTTGCTTGGCCTCTTTATGACTAATCTTATAAATTTGCCTGTCATCCTCGTTTTTATTTTTTTTATAATTACTAAATGCTATCTTTTTGTTTTTAATGATTTTGGCCACTTCTGCTGAGTACCACAGTGGTCTCTTCCTTTTTTTGCTTTTACTGACAAGCCTAATGCAATTATCTGTTGCCTTCAATAGTGCCACATTTCTCCTGGACTCCATTGAAACTGTTCCAATCTGATAGGGACTCGTATATCACTAATCTAATTTTAGAAAAATCTGTTTTTCTAAAATGTAAAACTTTTGTTTTTGTTTGGTGTGACTCACTGTACTTAACCATAGTAAACCACACTGACTGGTGATCACTAGATCCCAAGCTTTCCCCTACAGTAATATCAGATACCAAATTCCTATTTGTGAATACTAAATCTAAAATGGCCTCCTTCCGGGTTGGCTCCTCAACTACTTGCTGTAGAGATAATCCCAGCAGGGAATTTAGAATATCTGTACTCCTGGCAGAACTAGCTATTTTGGTTTTCCAGTTTACATCAGGAAAATTAAAGTCTCCCATAATGATAACTTTCCCTTTCAATGTAATTTAAGCTATTTCCTCAACTAGTAGATCATCTAATTCTTTGACTTGGCTAGGTGGTCTATATATCACACCTACACAAGTTACCTTATCAAGCTGCAATGTAACCCAAACTGACTCTAAATTGGTCTCGCTAACTTGTATTAAATTAGGTTTTTTGCTATCTTTCACATACAGGGCCACCCCTCCCTCTTTATTGCCTTCTCTATCTTTCCTATATAGAGAGAACGCTGGTATTGTTATATCCCAGTCATTACTCCCTTTGAACCATGTCTCAGCAACAGCCACTAAATCTATATACTCAGATGCCATTATAGACTCAAATTCATTGATCTTATTCCCTAAGCTGCGAGCACTTGTAGACAAGACTCTGAGCTCGTCATTTCTTAACCTATATGCTACTGGCATCTTCTGGCATTGTTCCGGGGGGTAGAGCAACAATTCTTTATTTCAGATCCTCAGAGAGTACTTTGCCATGAGGTGCCATGTTCAACTTCCAGTGACCAGTATGAGAGAGTGTGAGAGCGGTAACACCAAGTTTAACACACCTGCTCCCCATTCACACCTGACACCTTGTAACACTAACGAGTCACATGACACCGGGGAGGGAAAATGGCTTTTGTTGCCAGCAGTTTAGACATTAATGGCTGTGGGTTACGTTATTTTGATGACACACCAAATTTACAATGTTATATAAGCTGCACATTGACTACCCTACATTGTATGAAAGTGTCATATATTCAGTGTTGTTCTATGAAAAGATAGGAAAAAATATTTACAAAAATGTGAGGGGTGTACTCACTTTTGTGAGATACTGTAATTGTGCAAAGCCCTTTTGGCATTGGTTATTCAGTAATGAGTCCATTTTTCAAGTCTGCAGCATGATGAACTAGTATTCCACCACTTTATGGTCATTGTATGTGGCATGTATGGTATCAATATCCAATTACTATACTGTATGGTTGTACTTTTCAATCCCTATTGAGTGGAGTGTGGATTATACTATTATATATTTATTTTAGTATTACAGAGCTATTTATTTGGGACAGAACTAAAGTTTAGAAATGCTCAATAATAGATATAGAGATTAATGGGATTGTCCCAAGAAATATTTTCTACTTTTTTCAAATGACCACCTGGATCTTATAATTTTTTAATTGAATGTAATAAAATATTTAATATAGGTATTGAGTTATTCGTTAAAATCTATCTATATAGCGCCACCTGGTGTTTGTTCTTTTCCTTATTTTTCCCTTTACCTCAGTATCATGCACAAGTTCAATTTCATCTTTCAACTGCCACCAGCCATATCTACTGTCAGAAGCTGTGACAGTTACAGGGAGAGAGCTTCAGCAGAAGGACACACTCTCTGAGCTGTGATAAGGGAAAGTTGCAGCAGGATACACCCTCTGAGAAATGACACGCCCCATGAGCTGCCAGCTTGAAATAAATCTAATAGAGCAATTTAAGCAATGAATGAGAAGAGCTCTGGATCCATATGAGGTGCAGGGCTGGTCCTAATTTTGGTTAAAAAAAAGAGACTGTCATGTACAGTGCCTTGCAAAAGTATTCACCCCCCTTGACTTTTTTCATATTTTGGTGCCTCACAACCTGGAATTAACATGGATTGTTTGGGGATTTGCATCATTTAATTTACAGAACATGCCCATAACTTTGAAGATTTTTTTAAATTATTATTGTGAAGCAAACAACAAATAGGACAAAATAACAGAAATAGTCAATGTTCATAACTATTTACCCCCTAAAGTCAATTCTTTGTAGAGCCATCTTTTGCGGCAATTACAGCTCCAAGTCGCTTTGGATAAGTCTCTATGAGATTGCCACATCTTACCACTGGGATTGTTGCCCATTCCTCCTTGCAAAACTGCTCCAGCTCCTTCAAGTTGGATGGTTTGCGTTTGTGAACATCAATCTTTAAGTCTGACCACAGATTTTCTATTGGATTGAGATCTGGGCTTTGACTAGGCCATTACAACACATTTACATGTTTACCCTTAAACCACTTAAGTGTTGCTTTAGCAGTGTGTTTGGGGTCATTGTCCTGCTGGAAGGTGAACCTCTGTCCTAGCCTCAAATCACGCAGAGTGGTACAGGTTTTGCTCAAGAATATCCCTGTATTTAGCACCATCCATCTTTCCCTCAACTCTGACCAGTTTCCCAGTCCCGGCTGCTGAAAAACATCCCCCCAGCATGATGCTGCCACAACCATGTTTCACTGTAGGGATGGTGTTCTTTGGGTGATGTGATGTGTTGGGTTTGCGCCAGACATAGCGTTTTCTTTGATGGACGAAAAGTTCAATTTTAGTCTCATCAGACCAGAGCTTCCTCCATACATTTTGGGAGTCTCCCACATGACTTTTTGCAAACTCAAGACGTACCTTATTGTTTTTTGCTGAAAGTAATGGCTTTTTTCTGCCCACTCTGCCATAAAGCCCAACTCTATGGAGCATACGGCTTATTGTTGTCCTATGTACAGATACTCCAGTCTCTGCTGTGGAACTCTGCAACTCCTCCAGGGTTACCTTAGGTCTCTGTGCTGCCTCTCTGATTAATGCCCTCCTTGCCCGGTCCGTGAGTTTTGGTGGGCGGCCGTCTCTTGGCAGGTTTGCAGTTGTGCCATAATCTTTCCATTTGGTTATGATCGATTTGATAGTGCTCCTGAGGATCATCAAATATTGAAATATTTTTTTATAACCTAACCCTGACTTGTACTTCTCAAAAACATTGTCCCTTACTTGTTTAGAGAGTTCCTTGGTCTTCATGGCAGTGTTTGGTTAGTGATGCCTCTTGCTTAAGTGTTGCCGCATCTGGGGCCTTTCAAAAAAGGTGTGTATATGTTATGACAGATCGTGTGACACTTAGATTGCACACAGGTGGACATCAGTTCACTAATTATGTGACTTCTGAAGGTAATTGGTTGCATCAGAGCTTTTTATGGGTTTCCTAACAAAGGGGGTGAATACATACGCACATGCCAATTTTCTGTTTTCTATTTCTAAACAATAGTTTTATTTATATATTTTTCTCATTTCACTTCCCCAACTTAGACTTTTGTGTTCTGATCTATCACATAAAATTCAGATTAACAAAACATTGACGTTAAGGCTGTAATGTAACAAAATACAAAAAAAGTCAAGGGGGGGGGGTGAATACTTTTGCAAGGCACTGTACTATATGATGTCTGATTTTCATTTTTTTACACTAATCATTGGATAACCCCCTTTAATAGTATGCAGATACAGAATTTATCTCTTCAGGAGTCAGATCTTCCAGATATAGCTTTATTTTTCTCAGCATAATTTTTACCTGTACAACACAATAAGTCTATTGGTAGGTGTGTCTTTAATATTTGGCTGCTCCAGTGTGTATACTGTATCTCATAGTTCTAGCCTCACAAAGTGTAGCTGTGGCTGCATAGTAAGGGGGAAGGGCTCTATTTTGACAAGATGATGAGAACTCCGTTCACCAGATAGATAAATGCTACTTTTATTCAGCTGATTACTTCTGTCCTGCTCCACTATCAGAATCCCTCCAGAATACAAAACACCAATATTGATCAGTACACTGTTGAATTTAATTGCTGTGAATCATCTGTGATAATATTTCAATTACAAAACTTAAACAATAAAACTGATAATGCCATCAAGATGGCAAGGAATTTTATGCTATTTTTCTGACATTACAAATACTATTACACTGTGTGCATAATTATTAGACCAGTGACTATTTTTACCCTATAATAATTTTTACGCCTATTTTCCAACTTCAAGCTATATAAACCCGAATGCTTATTGAATAGCATAACAGGTGATGTGTATTTGTGTAACGAGGGAGGGTATGGCCTAAGAAGATCAAGACCTTATATCAAGGTGTGCATAATTATTAGGCATAATTATTTAGCAAAATGAGCCAAAAAAGAGAGTTAACTGACTCTAAAAAGTCAGAAATTGTTTAAAGTCTTTCAGAGGGATGCAGCACTCTTGAAATTGCTAAGATATTGGGGCGTGATCACAAAACCATCAAACGTTTTGCTGCAAATAGTCAACAAGGTTCAGAAAAACAGATGCAAATTAACTGCTAAAGATTTGAGAAGACTTATAGGTAAAGCAACCAGGAATTTATTGTCCTCCAGTGCTGTCATATTCCTGAAATGCAACATCCCTGGAGTGCCCAGACGTGCAAGGTGTTCACTGCTCAGAGACATGGCCAAGGTAAGGAAGCCTAAGATCCAACCACCACTGAACAAGACACATAAGTTAAAACTGGGCCAAGACTAGGCCAAGAAATATCTGAAGACAGATTTTACAAAGGTTTTATGGGCTGATGAAATTATGAAAGTTACTGTTGATGGACCAGACAGATGGGCCCGGTTGGCTGGATCAGTAATTGTCACAGTGCTCCACTTCAACTCAGACGCCAGCAAGGTGGCGGTGGAGTACTGCTTTGGGCTGGTATTTAAAAAGATTAGCTAGTTGGACCTTTTTGTCTTGAAGATGGACTCAAAATCAACTCTCAAACCTACTGCCAGTTTTTAGAAGTTTTTCTTCAACCAGTGGTACAGGAGAAAGTCTTGATCTTTCAAGAAAACCATGATTTTTATACATAACAATCCTCCATTGCATGCATCGAAGTACTCCACTGCATGGCTAACCAGTAAAGGACTTAAAGTTGAAAGAATAATGACATGGCCCCCTTCCTCACCTGACCTAAACCCTATTGAGAATTTGTGGGCTCTTCTTAAACATCAGATTTATAGTGAAGGAAAACAGCCTACCTCTCTGAACAGTGTCTGGGAGGCTGTGGTTACTGCTGTACAAAAAGTTGATAATCAACATATTAAGAAAATGACAGACTCCATAAATGGAAGGCTTATGACTGGTATTGAAAAGAAGGAGGCTGTATTGGTCAATGATATATATTTTTTTAAAGGGAACCTGTCATGTGGATATTTGATTATAATCTAACTAATTATATAACAAATGTCCAGCTAAATCAATATGAATTGATGAGAAAGGATCATAGAATCAAGGAGTGTCCAGCAGTATTGATCCCTTTAAAACTTAACTTTTACTTCATAAATTATAAAATGCTACCACCGTGGTGGTTCACCAGTGAAAAATAGTGAAACAAACAACAATAATATACGATATAACATGCTCCTGGGAGCCAGCTCACGATAGACTGGTCAGGTGGTGAGTGAACACAGGGCAGCTGAAGGGAGCAGTGGGTGGAACTCTCCTTTCCCTATGCTCACCCTGACTAAAACCTCAGCCCAGGGACGTCCCCTGATGGTGGAGACTCCCTGTCCTCGTGCCTGGGCTGACTGCCCTGCGTTTACCCTCCTCTCCAACAATCGAAAAAAATGCTCCCCAGGAAGCTGACGGGTGTAATAATGCGTCCCTGGTAATGGATTACCCTACGGGACACTGATAGATATTCATAGACCAATTCGTTAGAAGGTGAACATGGTAGGTATCACCTATATTAATGCAAAACCAAGCACAGGGGCATCAAACGGTGCGTTCCCAGGCTGGTCCGCATAAGCCCCTACGCGTTTCCCCTATTCCTAGGTTCATCAGGGGGCATTCACGGTCAGGGATACAACCATCATACATAACAAGATATATCAGATATACTTAGGATATAATAGAGAACACAGGACCAGAGACGCAGATGATGATACACATAGGACCAAGGGACCAATTTGATATGTCCCACCTGTAGAGAGTAAAAACAGTATAAATATAGGTACTGCAGCTGAAGTCTATCCTAGACCTCCTGTAGATCAGCACTTACTTATTGTCCTGTGCATTCAGGAGGCTAGAGGGCCCAGAGAGACAGGGGCCAGTACTTCACCCAAAAAGCTGTAAGCAAGAAATTTACATATACTATCAAGCACATTGTATGCCATGATCCTCATTTTCAACTGTTGGTACATGGTCCTTACTTACATTTGAGCTGCGTCCCTGTGGCGTCCTGTTCCTCCTAACATTCACATTCCCTCTCATTTCCCTATATATCCACTTACCACCTGTTCATATTTCGCGCTGATTAGCGCGTCCAACAGATCGTAACAGGGAGTAGGGCGTCACAGCCGGCGTCACTGCCGGTCCATGCGCCGCATGCATCTGTGACCACCAATCCCTGTAATGCATGGAGGCATTTCTTCTGCCTCAGTGCGTCACCTGGTATAGATGGAACGCACCGAGCGTCCACATCCGGTCAGGTGGAACGCATCATCGCGTCACTTCCGGTCCGTGCGACGCCTGTGTTAGGTGAGACGCACGGAGCGGCCACATCCGGTCCTGTGGAACGCATCGCCGCGTCACATCCGCTCCACAAGGCGTCCCATTACCAGTCCATCAGAGTATTATGTCACAGGGGACGGCCCCCAGACCCAGGCGACGCTTTGTGAACATACATTTGTAGCAGCAATCACACATACTCTTGGTAAGGGGCAGGGGAATGGGGTGTAAAGGGTGATACAGGGATATTCATTATCATATTTTTCACTTGGATTTGATCCCTACGATAAAGATTTTTACTTGGGTGTGTTCCCTGTGATAAAGGTGACACCTAGGGCACATACAACATATGTGCAGATTAGATACAAAATGTATCCTATTTATTTTTGTCTTGGCCTTGATGGATTTACTGAATTCGCGTAGTTCTTAACCATAGAGATAAGGGAACCATGAACATAAAGCCACCCCCCCGCAGATCACAAAAAACAGGAGAAAGTGAGTCTCTCGTTAATCCCGAGTGGTGCCTGGGATCTAAAGCGGTGAATCCAGACGCACTCTTTCTGAAGGATTTTCCGGTCCCAGTCTCCACCCCTTGGTGATAGTGGGATGGTTTCAAGGACCGAAAATCGCAGACATCTAGGATCGCCACCATGGACGTCAATTACATGTGACGCGACAGGTGTGATTTTTTTCTTAACCACGTCGTTCACATGTTCACAGATCCGACGCCTGACCTCTCTTATGGTTTTGCCTATATAGTCCATAGGGCAAGGGCATTGGCATATATATACCACACCCTTGCTCCTACAGTTGTAGAAATCCCTAATTTGATAGGCTTGGCCAGTGACAGAGCATATAATTGATTTTTCAGTGGAGATAAAAGCACATGCCTTACAGGAGCCGCACCTGAACATGCCGCACGGTTTGCGGTCCAACCAGGTCCCTACCCCACTTGGTGTGGTGTAATGGCTGTGGACCAAGCGATCTCTTAGGCTCCTCCCCCGCCTATAGGTGACACTAGGCTGCTTCGTCAGTACATCCTTCAGGTCGGGGTCCATGTGAAGGATTGGCCAGTATCTTTTCAGAACTGACATCACCTCCATATTTGCACAGTCAAATACAGATATCAGGCGTATCGGTTGTTGTCCGCTCTGCGCCTTAGGTTTGGGGACAAGGAGCTCAGTACGCTCCCTGCTGAGGGCGTTATGGAACGCACCCCCAAGAACCGTTTGGGGATAACCCCTCTCTCTGAATCTCTTCTGTAGCCTCTTGGCTTCAATGTGGAACGCTTCACCCTCAGAGCAGTTTCTCCGGGTCCTCAAATATTGGCCCCTTGGTATACCGCGTTTAAGCGGTGTCGGGTGGTGGCTCTCCCAATGTAGCAACGAGTTGGTTGCGGTGTCCTTTCTGAACATGTTGGCAATCAGTTTTTCTCCCTCCCTGGTCACCCGCACGTCAAGGAAAGGGATAGAGTCAAGGTCGAACTCAAAGGTGAACCGCAAGCCAACATCGTTGCGATTGAGAGACCCGACAAACTCCCGGAGTTCCTCTGACCCACCTTTCCAAATCACGAAGATGTCATCTATATAGCGTGTCCAGAAGGTGATCTTATCAGACCACCAGGTCACAGCATCTGGGAACACGCAAGTGTCCTCTCACCAGCCCAGGAAGAGGTTGGCATACGTTGGGGCACAGGGGCTCCCCATTGCCGTCCCCCTGAGATGGTGGTAGAACCGTGAATTGAAAAGAAAGAAATTGTGGGTCAGAGTGAACTCCAGGAGTCTGAGGGTGAAGGTGTTATGCGCTCCACAATGAATGTCCCTTGTCTTTAGATAGTACTCTGCGGCAAAAAGCCCCTTCTTGTGTGGGATTGAACTGTATAGAGCCTCGACGTCTATACTGGCCAATATACAGTCCTGGTCAACATTGATCGCGTCGATCTTGCTGAGGAAGTCCATCGTGTCCCTCGTATACGAGGGTAAA
This sequence comes from Bufo bufo, assembly GCF_905171765.1. Classification (NCBI taxonomy): domain Eukaryota; kingdom Metazoa; phylum Chordata; class Amphibia; order Anura; family Bufonidae; genus Bufo; species Bufo bufo. The sequence goes on along the minus strand of NC_053397.1, from coordinate 82,813,848 downwards.
GACACAACGAACTCCCTCAGCACACGATCAACGTAGATGCCGCAGTTCTGTGTAAGGGAATTAATCCCAGAGACAATGGGGCGTCCCTTAAGGGGTGTAATACCCTTATGGATTTTTGGTAATCCATAAAAGGTAGCGATGGTCGAATGAGCTGGAAGAAGAAAGTCGTACTCAGCCGCCGAAATCAATTTGTCTGTCAGAGCATCCGTCAAGATGACCTTAAGATCCTCATAGAAAGTGTCCGAGGGATTCCTCTCTAATACCCTATATCCCTCCCTGTCCTTCAAGAGGTCTAAACACATCGTCTGGTAAGCTGCATGATCGAGAATAACCAGATTCCCACCCTTATCAGATGACTTGATAATAATGGATTTATCTTTCTCCAGGGCAGTAAGTGCTGACATCTCTGCTCGAGACAAATTGAAGTGGCGGGGAGACATCCCCTCTAGTCTCTCAAGCTCATTCGTCACCATCTGCATGAAGATGTCCACACACTCATAATTCATGGGTGGGGGCATCTTCCTGCTAGTGGGCTTGAGGTTGGTATATGGTCCCTGTCCTGGGCACCGACTACCCTCCTCCCCCAATTCACAGAGAGAATACAGTGAAGATATATCACCCTCACTCAAACCAAATCTGGCGCAGGTTTGTCTATCGTTGTCCCTAAAGAATTTGTGCCACTTCAGTCGTCTAGTGAACAGACTCAAGTCCTTGATCCAGGTAAACAGGCAAAAATTGGTGGTGGGTACAAAAGAGTGGCCCTTATTTAGTACACTAAGTTCAAGTGTGCTAAGTGCCCGTGATGTTAGGTTAATAACCTGCAAACCTCCCTTCAAGCCCTGTCGATTTTGTTCCTCTCCCGCAGATGGTAAGGGACCTGGCTTTTCTCTAAAAAAGAGGCAGATGAAGACGAAGAGGGATGTGATGGCGGAAAGCTGTTGGATGAAGCAGCAGTTAGATGAGATGATGGACCAGACGGATAGGATGCCGGACCAGAGGAGTAATTGACCCCTCCCGTGCGGCCCCTCCCGCCAGTACCTCCCTTCTGCCATCGTCGTCTACCCCTTCTCCCAGTCTGTGTTGCACCTCTACCCTTATATGTCCCAGTCAATAGTTCAGTGTCGGAGGAGTCCACTTCAGATGTGGACACCTCAGACACCAAGGGTACGTTGCTGGTAGATTGTTGTATATAAGCCCTGTTCTCTCTGAATTCAGAGAGATCACGCAGAAATTGTCTGTGCTTTCTCTCTTTAATGACAGTTTGAAATCTTTCAACAGACACTTGAAGGGAGGCCTCCCGTCTAGAGAAGTCAAGATCGTCTTTATATGTGAGGGCAACTTCAATTTGTTCTTGAAGACTAGTAGATGTTTTATCAAACATCAGTTTCTCCTCATCAAGGAGGATTTGCATAAGGCTAAGTGAACTAGATGTTAATTGTTCCTCCCACCTAGTTGTCAAAGATGGTGACGCGATACGTTCCGCCGGTCTCACTTGGAGACGAAGTCCTTTGGGGACTATCTTAAGTTCCAGATAGCTCTCAAGGCAACGTATCTCCCACCAGGATTTGATATTTTCCTTGTATCTATTATATAAGTCCCAAAAGACCTGTTTACAGGAAGCCGATGTACTAAGTTCCGGAATCTCTCGGTCAGAGAAGATGTCCTGCGCTTCTTTAATTAAGGCATCAGTGAATAACGTGCCAGACAAAAAATTGGCCATAATATATAAAGAACAAATGTCCAGCTAAATCAATATGAATTGATGAGAAAGGATCATAGAATCAAGGAGTGTCCAGCAGTATTGATCCCTTTAAAACTTAACTTTTACTTCAGAAATTATAAAATGCTACCACCGTGGTGGTTCACCAGTGAAAAATAGTGAAACAAACAACAATAATATACGATATAACATGCTCCTGGGAGCCAGCTCACGATCCAGAAAGAGTGCGTCTGGATTCACCGCTTTAGATCCCAGGCACCACTCGGGATTAACGAGAGACTCACTTTCTCCTGTTTTTTGTGATCTGCGGGGGGGTGGCTTTATGTTCATGGTTCCCTTATCTCTATGGTTAAGAACTACGCGAATTCAGTAAATCCATCAAGGCCAAGACAAAAATAAATAGGATACATTTTGTATCTAATCTGCACATATGTTGTATGTGCCCTAGGTGTCACCTTTATCACAGGGAACACACCAAAGTAAAAATCTTTATCGTAGGGATCAAATCCAAGTGAAAAATATGATAATGAATATCCCTGTATCACCCTTTACACCCCATTCCCCTGCCCCTTACCAAGAGTATGTGTGATTGCTGCTACAAATGTATGTTCACAAAGCGTCGCCTGGGTCTGGGGGCCGTCCCCTGTGACATAATACTCTGATGCACTGGTAATGGGACGCCTTGTGGAGCGGATGTGACGCGGCGATGCGTTCCACAGGACCGGATGTGGCCGCTCCGTGCGTCTCACCTAACACAGGCGTCGCACGGACCGGAAGTGACGCGATGATGCGTTCCACCTGACCGGATGTGGACGCTCGGTGCGTTCCATCTATACCAGGTGACGCACTGAGGCGGAAGAAATGCCTCCATGCATTACAGGGATTGGTGGTCACAGATGCATGCGGCGCATGGACCGGCAGTGACGCCGGCTGTGACGCCCTACTCCCTGTTACGATCTGTTGGACGCGCTAATCAGCGCGAAATATGAACAGGTGGTAAGTGGATATATAGGGAAATGAGAGGGAATGTGAATGTTAGGAGGAACAGGACGCCACAGGGACACAGCTCAAATGTAAGTAAGGACCATGTACCAACAGTTGAAAATGAGGATCATGGCATACAATGTGCTTGATAGTATATGTAAATTTCTTGCTTACAGCTTTTTGGGTGAAGTACTGGCCCCTATCTCTCTGGGCCCTCTAGCCTCCTGAATGCACAGGACAATAAGTAAGTGCTGATCTACAGGAGGTCTAGGATAGACTTCAGCTGCAGTACCTATATTTATACTGTTTTTACTCTCTACAGGTGGGACATATCAAATTGGTCCCTTGGTCCTATGTGTATCATCATCTGCGTCTCTGGTCCTGTGTCCTCTATTATATCCTAAGTATATCTGATATATCTTGTTATGTATGATGGTTGTATCCCTGACCGTGAATGCCCCCTGATGAACCTAGGAATAGGGGAAACGCGTAGGGGCTTATGCGGACCAGCCTGGGAACGCACCGCTTGATGCCCCTGTGCTTGGTTTTGCATTAATATAGGTGATACCTACCATGTTCACCTTCTAACGAATTGGTCTATGAATATCTATCAGTGTCCCGTAGGGTAATCCATTACCAGGGACGCATTATTACACCCGTCAGCTTCCTGGGGAGCATTTTTTTCGATTGTTGGAGAGGAGGGTAAACGCAGGGCAGTCAGCCCAGGCACGAGGACAGGGAGTCTCCACCATCAGGGGACGTCCCTGGGCTGAGGTTTTAGTCAGGGTGAGCATAGGGAAAGGAGAGTTCCACCCACTGCTCCCTTCAGCTGCCCTGTGTTCACTCACCACCTGACCAGTGTATCGTGAGCTGGCTCCCAGGAGCATGTTATATCGTATATTATTGTTGTTTGTTTCACTATTTTTCACTGGTGAACCACCACGGTGGTAGCATTTTATAATTTATGAAGTAAAAGTTAAGTTTTAAAGGGATCAATACTGCTGGACACTAACTAATTATATATAATCGTTAACTACTAAAAAGTACCTTAGATGTATTCACTTACTGGTGTGACAGATGGTTACCTCATAATATACACATAAAGATGTCAAATGCCGCATGCTAATGAGCTGATTTGAGTCCAGCGTGATGTTAGTGAGTCCAGCGTTTTTTTAATTCAGAGATATAGCCACTCCCCTGCCCACCTGCTTCTGATTCATATGGAAAATAACTGTCAATCAGCAGCAGGTAGGCGGGGAGAATCAGGAGCTCATAAATATTCATGACTCATCATTATCAGCTGGAGCTTTTCAATACAAGATGTTGGCAGATTGACTGGGTCAATTAAAGAAAGTGACCCAGCATTTTGCTAAGAGAATCAGTCACTTATTTATGTTGCCCTTAGTTAGGACACCATAAAACTGGTGACAGGTTCCCTTTAAATGTCAGAAATGTTTGTATTTGTAAATTTCGAGTAGTCACATTTTTTTTAATTCTTTATTTATTTTCCTCAAGACAATAAAACATTTATCATAATATTGCACGTGTAAAGAATTTTTTATTTTTTTACAATTCCCAATGTTTGCAACACATATTCAACATCCAATAACAGATATTATTCAATAGCACGGACCTTAAACATATTACCTGTTGAGATCTGTGCGTAACACCTACTTTATCTGGTGAGAGTATTAATCGTTCTCCAAAACCAGCTGGTAACAACATAACTAGTGTGAACAAAATTTATGTTCAACAGATAGCCCTTGGTAGATGAGCACTTTGAAGAGCTTGCAAATAAGTAACATAACGTACGTGTGAGTACAACATATATAAACTTCCAAAAACTCCAAAAACTCAAGATTGACGTTGGAAAGCTAGAGGTAATCACCCCAGGGGAGAGGAGACATAAGGCCTCCAGATCACTCAAGTATGAGTTGATGTGTCTCTGGATTGCTAGCAAAGCTCAACCAGGGTTCCCATATCTTATAGTACTTGGCCGTAGCCTTATGGGTGAAAATGCACATCTCCTCTAGCCAATGAGATGGGGTGGAGTCACCATTTGTTTTCAGTAGAGAGGGATCATGCTTTTTGCTGCTAACACCATGTGTTTCTATAGTATTGAATTTGGTTTGAGAGTCAGGGATGATGTTCAAAAATAAAAAGGGCGGTGTTATCTTAGGGGATTCTGAGCACACTTTCTGTAAGTTTTTTCCACCTCAGCCCAAAAGGGAACAATTAGAGGACATGTCCACCATAGGTGAACATACTAACCTATATCTGAATTACATCTGCAGTAAGAGGAGGGTATGAGTGAGTTCATAGCATGTATTGCCACCGGTGTTTTGTACCACCTACTAACAATTTGTCTCTTGCATTGTAATACAGCTGGATAAACCACATGTATTTTTCTACAGAGCTGTAGTGTCCTCTTTGGTCAGTTTAAAGTTTAATTCTTTCTCCCACGCTTCTATGTATGAGGGGGTGGGGCCATCCTCTGGGCATACAAACATTTTATATATTGTGGAGATTAATTTCGGGGGAGTGGGTCCCTCTGCTGCCATAGGTAGTCTCTGTTCCAGGTGTCAGCAAACCAGATACTTTTATAATTGCTTAAAAGTTGAGAGTATGCAAGATGGTCTAGTTTTATTCCTGGGATTTTAAGATGTAAGGTGGGCATGGTCTGGGAAAGTGCCATCCGAGAGAACGTCACCTAATCTGTAGTTTTTCAACGCTCTTTGTTTATCAAGCCAGTATGTAGTGAATTGGTCCTTAAGTCCTAACATATCTCCTATCGTTAATAAGGGAGATGGGTGGGCCCATAATTTATGTGTGTCATGGGTGGTTGCCCAAACCCCTAGCGGGGCCTTTGTGAATAGATGAATGTTAGTGGGGGGATGATTACCCATTCCAACTCCTGTCAGGGCCTGGGTTAGTGAGAAGCCTACTATCTCTTCTTCAATCTGAACATAGAGTTTAGAGGAAGGGCTCCTAAACAAATCTAATGCTCTGGCAAGTTGAACTGCTTTGTATAAATTTTCCATGTCAGGAAACCCGATGCCCCAAGGTATTTAGGTTTGACCATTGTGGAGTGTGCAACTTTACAAAATCCATTTGTCCATGTGTATTTTAGAAAGACACTCCTGAGTTGATTAAAGAAAGATCTAGATAGAAATATGGAGAGTGTTTGAAACAAGTATAGCACCTTTGGCATTATCATCATTTTTTAGTAGATTCACTCTACCCATCCATGAAATATATGGAATCTTCCATGAATTTATTATGTTCCCTATCTGGTGAAGTAATGGAGTGTAGTTTAATGCATACGAGTTATCCGGGTTTGGAGATAAATGTAAGCCTAGATATTTTATGTGACTATTTGACCACGGGAAGTCAGTTACTGCTTTAGCCCGACATCATACTCTGTGGGCTGGATATATTCATTGCTGTTGATTTTGACAGATTTATTTTAAAGTTTGAAATCAAGTAGAAGTCTTCAAATATCTGCGATAGAACAGGGAAAGAGGCGTCTGGGTTAGAGGTTATTACTAGCACATCGTCTGCGTATGTCGCCGTTTTGTGACACTGTCCCCTAATTGTGACTCTTTTGATCTCTGGGTGTTGTCCAATACATTGTATGAGTGTTTCCATAGTGAGGACAAATAAGAGTGGTGAAAGCGGGCAACCCTGCCTCATTCCGTTAGTGATCTGGAAGCTGGAAGACAGGGTACCATTATGTCACGGCCTTTGGTTTGCGCTGTGACACATTTGCCACACATGCGGTTGCCCCCGGCAACGTGTTGCTGTGAAAGCATGCGGTGGCAGTGTCTCGGCCTTCTGGGTGATTGCCGTGACATTGTTGCTACGCATGTTGCCGGTGGTAATGTGTGGCTTAGTTTGCTTGTGTGTGCACTTCCCCTTTAAGGGGTACTCCTTCCCTTGTCTGGAGTTGGAAGGGTTAACTGCCTTCCTAGTGTTTTGTTAACACTGGGTTTTTTTGTGTGTGGGTGTGGCTGCTTGGGCTATTTAGTCTCTGCTGGATGCTTGAAGCCCAGTGTTCCTCCAGCCTTGGTGTATGCTGGTGGTTCTCTGTTCCATCTGTCCAGTGAGGGCCACCCTTGTGGTCATCAATGTTATCACGGTGTCTCCTTCCCTTCCTGTTCTTATTTGTATGGAGTGGGTTATAGTCAGAGGGTTGGTATGTTTAGTTTGGTGTTTCATGTCTGGCGGTGTTTGGTGTCCAGCATGTTTGGCTAGACATTCCCCTGTCTAATGTTTTATTGCAGCTATGGGTGTCCTGGGTCCCTGTGTGGTTTGTGGTGTGTGCTGTGTCCTTATGTTGGTGTGAACAGCAGCACTAGAGCACGGGTTCCAGTCAGTGTGTCTGTGGCAGGTAAGTGTGTTATTGGTCTCGCTTACCTGCCATCTCCATATGAGTATGTGTTCCCCTCTCCTTGCAGCCTGGCCTCAAATAGAGACTCCTGTTCCTCCATGACTGGGATGAACAGGTCATCTCTTCCCTGCTCCTTGGTGAGGGATTTCCAGGGCGACTTCGGGTCGCCAGGTATCCTGAGTATGAGTCGTCCTACCATCGGGGTCCGCTCATACGGTGAGGAGTCAAGGAGAGGATTAGGGATGTTGCAGGAGGTGACCAGCTCCCTTTTTACTCCTTTTTGGCCAGGCTGATCCCCTTTATCTTTTGACACCTCATGGTGGGGGGTTTTCCCCACTCCCCGCCCTGTCATTAGGACAGAAATACAGCTTAATGGTTACTGGGGTGAAAAAACCCTCTAATATACTGCACATCTGGGATTACACGTGCATAAGTCACTGTCACTTTTAGGACAAAAATACAGCTTTTTTGTTAGGGTGAAAAAAGCCTCTAATATACTGCATATCTGTGATTACACGTGCATAAGTCACTGTCACATTTAGGACAGAAATACAGCTTTTTGGTTACTGGGGTTAAAAAACCCTCTAATATACTGCACATCTGTGATTACACATGCATAAGTCACTGTCACATTTAGGCCATAAATACGGCTTTGGCATACTGGGGTGAAAAAAGCCTCTAATATACTGCACATCTGTGATTACACGTGCATAAGTCACTGTCAAATTTAGGCCATAAATACAGCTTTGGCATACTAGGGTGAAAAAAGCCTCTAATATACTGCACATCTGGGATTACACGTGCATAAGTCAATGTCACATTTAGGACAGAAATATGGCTTTGGCATACTGGGGTAAAAAAAGTCTCTAATATACCGCACATCTGGGATTTCACATGCATATGTCACTGTCACATTTAGGACAGAAATACAGCTTTTTGGTTAGGTTGAAAAAACCCTCTAATATACTGCACATCTGTGATTACACTTCCATAAGTCACTGTCACATTTAGGCCATAAATACGGCTTTGGCATACTGGGGTGAAAAAAGCCTCTAATATACCGCACATCTGGGATTTCACATGCATAAGTCACTGTCACATTTAGGACAGAAATACAGCTTTTTGGTTAGGTTGAAAAAACCCTCTAATATACTGCACATCTGGGATTACACGTACTTAAGTCACTGTCACATTTAGGCCTTAAATACGGCTTTGGCATACTGGGGTGAAAAAAGCCTCTAATATACTGCACATCTGTGATTACACGTGCATAAGTCACTGTCACATTTAGGACAGAAATACAGCTTTTTGGTTACTGGGGTGAAAAAACCCTCTAATATACTGCACATCTGGGATAACACGTGCATAAGTCACTGTCACATTTAGGACAGAAATACAGCTTTTTGGTTAGGGTGAAAACCCCTCTAATATACTGCACATCTGGGATTACACGTGCATAAATCACTGTCACATTTAGGCTATAAATACAGCTTTGGCAAACTGGGGTGAAAAAAGCCTGTAATATACTGCACATCTGTGATTACACGTGCATAAGTCACTGTCACATTTAGGCCATAAATACAGCTTTTTGGTTACTGGAATGAAAAAAACGTCAAATATACTGCACGTCTGTGATTACATGTGCATAAGTCACTGTCACATTTAGGACAGAAATACGGCTTTGGCATATTGGGGTGAAAAATTCCTCTAATATTGTCACGGATGTTGTAGGGGAGAACACCAAAAGACAACAAGACGGAAGGGAAAAGACACTAGGCCTCACCGCTAGGAAAGGAAAAGGGTCACCACCTATGAAACCCTGCTCCTGGCCCTAACTCCTATCCATATGGGCCCCTCTCGATGGCAGAGATGCCCATACACAGGAACTTCTAAGGATGATGGATGATGGATGATCAGGACTTCAACTAGAACCACACTCCAGCTCTTCCAACACCAAATGAAGCTATCCAGAGCAAGTAATAATGGGTGGAGTCAAACTAAATAAGGGAAGGTAAAGGTCACATAATCCACACCTGAACAGGAGGAGTGGACATACAAGCAACACACAGACAAAGTGAAACCAAAAGATGCTGTCAGATCACTAATGAGCAGATAATCTTTCAGATCTTCTCAAACCTGTCACCGGTGTGACAAATATACTGCACATCTGGGATTACACGTGCATAAGTCACTGTCACATTTAGCCCATAAATACAGCTTTGGCATACTGGGGTGAAAAAAGCCTCTAATATACTGCACATCTGTGATTACACGTGCATAAGTCACTGTCACATTTAGGCCATAAATACGGCTTTGGCATACTGGGGTGAAAAAACCCTCTGATATACTGCACATCTGGGATAAGACATGCATAAGTGAGTGTCACATTTAGGCCACAAATACCGCTGTCATATAGAGTAAAACAAAAAAAATATTTGACTACATCAGGGTTTATATTGGCAGTTAATTATTTTTAACATACTTAACCACTTTTTACTTTGCTTTGTGAATGCTATCTATGAGGCAAACATCTAATAAGCGACGCGGTCATGGTCGTGGTGGTGGTGTTGGTGGAGCCTCTGGTGCAGGGAGAGGACGTGGCCGTTCTGCCACAGCTACACGTCCTACTGAACCTACTACCTCAGGTCCCAGTAGCCGCCAAAATCTACAGCGATATTTGGTCGGGCCTAATGCCGTTCTAAGGATGGTAAGGCCTGAGCAAGTACAGGCGCTAGTCAATTAGGTGGCCGACGGTGGATCCAGCACGTTCACATTATCTCCCACCCAGTCTTCTGCAGAAAACGCACAGGTGGCGCCTGAAACCCATGCCCATCAGTCTGTCACATCACCCCCGAGCATATCGGGGAACCTGTCTGAGCCTTAAGTAATGCAGCAGTCTCTTATGCTGTTTGAAGACTCTGCCTCGGCCTCTTCCTCCACCTCTGGAGGAACGCTGGCACCTGCCACCCAGCAAACAGAGGATGTGCCACCAACAACACCACCTTCGTCACTAAGCATCTCCACCATGTCACACGGAAGCATTCAGCTCTCCATCTCACAAACCTTTGAGAGAAAGCGTAAATTCCCACCTAGCCACCCTTGATCCCTTGCCCTGAATGCCAGCATTTCTAAACTAGCCTTTGAAATGCTGTCATTCAGGCTGGTGGAGACAGACAGCTTCAAACAGCTCATGTCGCTTGCTGTCCCACAGTACGTCGTTCCCAGCCGCCACTACTTCTCCAGGAGAGTCGTGCCCTCCCTGCACAACCAAGTATCGGATAAAATCAAGTGTGCACTGCACAACGCCATCTGTGGCAAGGTCCACCTAACCACAGATACGTGGACCAGTAAGCACGGCCAGGGACGCTACAGTAGGTGTTTGTGACATTGTGTTTTCAGCACGACAGCGTCGCGCTGATACTCGGCGACGTGGTGCCGAGATCTCGCACTCACTGGGATAGCGACAGCACATCCCAGCAAGCGCGTCATAGAAGAGGCGGGAGATCCGACTTGGATTCCCGCCAATTCTACACGTGTGCGGCGTTTGTTATGAATCCTGAGGGGGAAGTCCCCGCCGGATTTTAAATAAAAATCCGGCCTGGGTCCCGCCCTCAGGAGCATACCGGGCCCTTAGGTCTGTTATGGGTTGTAAGGAGAGCCCCCCCTACGCCGAAAAAAACGGCGTAGGGGGTCCCCCTACAATCCATACCAGACCCGTATCCAAAGCACGCTACCCGGCCAGCCAGGAAGGGAGTGGGGACGTGCGAGCGCCCCCCCCCCCTCCTGAGCCGTACCAGGCTGCATGCCCTCAACATGGGGGGTTGGGTGCTCTGGGGCAGGGGGCGCACTGCGGCCCCCCCACCTCAGAGCACCCTGTCCCCATGTTGATGAGGACAGGGCCCCTTCCCGACAACCCTGGCCGTTGGTTGTCGGGGTATGCGGGCGGGAGGCTTAACGGAATCTGGGAGCCCCCTTTAATAAGGGGGGCCCCCAGATACCGGCCCCCCACCCTAAGTGAATGAGTATGGGGTACATCGTACCCCTACCCATTCACCTGCAAGAAAAGTGGTAAAAACACAAATAAACCACACAGTGTATTAAAATATTTTATTTTTCTGCTCCGGAGGCCGCCCCCTGTCTTCTTTATTAGCTCTTTTACCAGGGGGGGCTCTTCTTCTTCCGATATCCCGACGGGTCTTCTCCGCTATCCGGGGGGGGTCTTCTCAACTCTCCGGGGTTCTCCTTCTGTCTTCTCCTTCTGTCTTGTTGTCTCCTTCTGTCTTCTGTCTCCGGGGGGGGCTCTTCTTCTTCCGATATCCCGACGGGTCTTCTCCGCTATCCGGGGGGGTCTTCTCAACTCTCCGGGGTTCTCCTTCTGTCTTCTCCTTCTGTCTTGTTGTCTCCTTCTGTCTTCTGTCTCTGGGGGGGGGCTCTTCTTCTTCCGATATCCCGACGGGTCTTCTCCGCTATCCGGGGGGGTCTTCTCAACTCTTCGGGGTTCTCCTTCTGTCTTCTCCTTCTGTTCTTCTTCTGTCTTCTCCTTCCTTCTTGTTGTCTCGGCGCACCCCGGTTCTTCGTCTCGCGAGACTCGGCGCACCCCGATTCTTCTCTCTGTTGTTGACTCGGCGCACCCCGGTTCTTCGTCTCGCGAGACTCGGCGCACCCCGATTCTTCGTCTCGCGAGAACCGGGGTGCGCCGAGTCAACAACAGAGAGAAGAATCGGGGTGCGCCGAGTCTCGCGAGACGAAGAACCGGGGTGCGCCGAGACAACAAGAAGGAAGGAGAAGACAGAAGAAGAACAGAAGGAGAAGACAGAAGGAGAACCCCGAAGAGTTGAGAAGACCCCCCCGGATAGCGGAGAAGACCCGTCGGGATATCGGAAGAAGAAGAGCCCCCCCCAGAGACAGAAGACAGAAGGAGACAACAAGACAGAAGGAGAAGACAGAAGGAGAACCCCGGAGAGTTGAGAAGACCCCCCCGGATAGCGGAGAAGACCCGTCGGGATATCGGAAGAAGAAGAGCCCCCCCCGGAGACAGAAGACAGAAGGAGACAACAAGACAGAAGGAGAAGACAGAAGGAGAACCCCGGAGAGTTGAGAAGACCCCCCCCGGATAGCGGAGAAGACCCGTCGGGATATCGGAAGAAGAAGAGCCCCCCCTGGTAAAAGAGCTAATAAAGAAGACAGGGGGCGGCCTCCGGAGCAGAAAAATAAAATATTTTAATACACTGTGTGGTTTATTTGTGTTTTTACCACTTTTCTTGCAGGTGAATGGGTAGGGGTACGATGTACCCCATACTCATTCACTTAGGGTGGGGGGCCGGTATCTGGGGGCCCCCCTTATTAAAGGGGGCTCCCAGATTCCGTTAAGCCTCCCGCCCGCATACCCCGACAACCAACGGCCAGGGTTGTCGGGAAGGGGCCCTGTCCTCATCAACATGGGGACAGGGTGCTCTGAGGTGGGGGGGCCGCAGTGCGCCCCCTGCCCCAGAGCACCCAACCCCCCATGTTGAGGGCATGCAGCCTGGTACGGCTCAGGAGGGGGGGGGGCGCTCGCTCGTCCCCACTCCCTTCCTGGCTGGCCGGGTAGCGTGCTTTGGATACGGGTCTGGTATGGATTGTAGGGGGACCCCCTACGCCGTTTTTTTCGGCGTAGGGGGGGCTCTCCTTACAACCCATAACAGACCTAAGGGCCCGGTATGCTCCTGAGGGCGGGACCCAGGCCGGATTTTTATTTAAAATCCGGCGGGGACTTCCCCCTCAGGATTCATAACAAACGCCGCACACGTGTAGAATTGGCGGGAATCCAAGTCGGATCTCCCGCCTCTTCTATGACGCGCTTGCTCTCCATCGCGGCAAGCCAGCTCGGCGCTGGCTCCCGCGATGGGGCTCGTATGTGCTCAATCTCGCCGAGAAATACGGCGAGATTGACACAAAATCGGGTTCACCTACTGTATATCTCCCTAACTGCACACTGGGTAAATGTAGTGGTGGCTGGGCCCCAGGCGGAGAGCTGTTTGGCGCATGTCCTTCCGCCGCCAAGGATCGCAGGGCATCATTCTGAAACTGATGTGTTTGGGGGACAGGCCCCACACCGCGCAGGAGTTGTGGCAGGGTATAGAACAACAGACCGACGAGTGGTTGCTCCCAGTGGACCTCAAGCGCGGCCTGGTGTTCTGCGATAATGGGCGAAATCTCGTTGCAGCTCTGGGACTAGCCGGTTTGATGCACATTCCAACCTGGCGCATGTGCTGAATTTGGTGGTGCAGAAATTCATTCACAACTACACCATGTCTGAGCTGCTGCATAAAGTGCGGGCCGTCTGTGCGCGCTTCCAGCGTTCTCATCCTGCCGCCGCTCGGCTGTCTGCTCTACAGCGTAACTTCGGCCTTCCCGCTCACCGCCTCATATGCGACGTGCCCACCAGGTGGAACTCCACCTTGCAGATGCTGGAGAGACTGTGCGAGCAGAAGCAGGCCATAGTGGAGTTTCAGCTGAAGCACGCACGGGTGAGTCATACTGCGGAACAGCAGCACTTCACCACCAAAGACTGGGCCTCCATGCGAGACCTGTGTGCCATGTTGCGCTTTTCGAGTACTCCAACAACATGGCCAGTGGCGATGACGCTGTTATCAGCATTACAATAACCTCTCTATGTCTCATTGAGAAAACACTTAGGGCAATGATGGAAGGGAATGTGGCCCAGGACGAGGAGGAGGAAGAGGGGTCATCTCTAACACTTTCAGGCCAGTCTTTTAGAAGTGGCTCAGAAAGAGGATTTTTGCAACAGCAGAGGCCAGGTACAAACTCGGCCAGCCAGGGCCAACTACTGGAGGACGAGGAGGAGGATGAAGAGGAGGAGGAGGATGGGGATGAAGCATGTTCACAGCTGGGTGGTATCCAACGCAGCTCAGGCCCATCACTGGTGCATGGCTGGGGGATACGGAGGATGCAGAAGATACGCCTCCCACAGAGGACAGCTTGTCCTTACCTCTGGGCAGCCTGGCACACATGAGCGACTACATGCTGCAGTGCCTGCGCAACGACTACAGAGTTGCCCACATTTTAACGTGTGCTGACTACTGTGTGGCCACCCTGCTGGATCCCCGTTACAAAGACAATGTGCCGTCCTTAATTCCCTCACTGGAGTATGATCGGAAGATGCGCGACTACAGGCGCACGCTGGTAGACACGCTCCTGAGAGCATTCCTGACTGACGCAGGAGGACAAGTGGAAGCACAAGGCGAAGGCAGGGAAGGAGGAAGAGGTCGCCAACGCAGCTGTGTCAGCGCCAGCACCTCAGAAGGCAGGGTTAGCATGGCCGACATGTGGAAAACCTTTGTCACCTAGCCGCAACAACCGGCCCCAACTGCTGATATGGAGCGTGTTAGCAGAAGGCAGCATTTGAACAACATGGTGTAACAGTACCTGTGCACACGACTACACGTACTGACTGATGGTTCTGCCCCATTCAACTTCTGGGTCTAAAAATTGTCCACATGGCCAGAGCTTGCCCTATATGCCTTGAAGGTGCTGGCCTGCCCTGCAGCTAGTGTACTCTCTAAACGTGTATTTAGCACGGCAGGAGGCGTCATTACAGACAGACGCAGCCGCCTGTCAACAGTCCATTAAAATTAACCAGGCTTGGCTCCCACAAGACTTGTCTGTACCTTGTGCAGAATAGACATTTATACCACCATCAAACATACATTCTTGTACTCAAGTCAAGTGCTATGATTCTTTGTTTTTATTTTTTTTTATTTGTCCCAATATTTAGGGGGCTACCTACCCCAATAAAAAAAAAAAAAAAATTGTTGGCTACCTGTTCCTTCTCCATTGCTGCCTCCACCTACAACACCACATTTACCGCCTCCTCAACCTCCGACTCCATATTCACCTCCTTCTCTGAGTTGCAGGTTAATCATTTGTAATTTTTAGTTATTTTATTTCATTTTAAGATATTTCCCTATCCACATTTGTTTTCAGAGCAGTTGCCATGCTCTTAAGCACATTTTACTGCCTTTTACATCCCTCTAGCCTTTTCAAGGACTATTTTAGAGCAATTTTAATTTAAAAAAGTGCCACTTTTAGTGCACTTTATAAGAAAAAAATATAAATTTTCAATTGTAGGGTGACATTTTACCATTTTTGGTGTATACAAACCCCTGCTGTGCCTGGGTGACAGGGGCCTAAATCTCTCAAAATCTTCTGTTCTATTGCTGGGTGACATGAACCCCCTTTTGCCGTGAATGAACCCCTGCTGTGCCTGGGTGACGGGGGCCAAAATCTCTCAAAATCCTCTGTTGTATAGCTAGGTGACATGAATCCCCTTTTGACGTGAATGAACCCCTGCTCTGCATTGCTGACAGGGGCCAAAATCTCTCAAAATCCTCTGTTGTATTGCTGGGTGACATGATCCCCCTTTTGCCGTGAATGAACCCCTGCTGTGCCTGGGTGACAGGGGCCTAAATCTCTCAAAATCCTCTGTTGTATTGCTGCGTGACATGAACCCCTTTTTGCCGTGAATGAACCCAGTGCTCTGCATTGCTGAAAGTGGCCTAAATCTCTCAAAATCCTCTGTTCTATTGCTGGGTGACATGAACCCCCTTTTGCCGCGAATGAAACCCTGCTCTGCATTGCTGACAGGGGCCTAAATCTCTCAAAATCCTCTGTTGTATTGCTGGGTGACATGATTCTCCTTTTGCCGTGAATGAACCCCTGCTGTGCCTGGGTGACAGGGGCCTAAATCTCTCAAAATCCTCTGTTGTATTGCTGGGTGACATGAACCCCTTTTTGCTGTGAATGAACCCCTGCTCTGCATTGCTGACAGTGGCCTAAATCTCTCAAAATCCTCTGTTCTATTGCTGGGTGACATGAACCCCCTTTTGCCGCGAATCAAACCCTGCTCTGCATTGCTGACAGGAGCATAAATCTCTCAAAATCCTCTGTTGTATTGCTGGGTGACATGATCCCCCTTTTGCTTTGAATGAACCCCTGCTGTGCCTGGGTAACAGGGGCCTAAATCTCTCAAAATCCTCTGTTGTATTGCTGGGTGGCATGAACCCCCTTTTGCCACGAATGAACCCCTGCTCTGCATTGCTGACAGGGGCCTAAGTCTCTCAAAATCCTCTGTTGTATTGCTAGGTGACATGAACCCCCTTTTGCCGTGAATAAAACCTTGCTCTGCATTGCTGACAGGCGCCTAAATCTCTCAAAATCCTCTGTTGTATTGCTGGGTGACATGATCCCCCTTTTGCCGTGAATAAAACCCTGCTCTGCATTGCTGACAGGGGCCTAAATCTCTCAAAATCCTCTGTTCTATTGCTGGATGGCATGAACCCCCTTTTGCCGTGAATGAACCCCTGCTCTGCATTGCTGACAGGGGCTTAAATCTCTCAAAATCCTCTGTTGTATTGCTGGGTGACATGATCCCCCTTTTGCCGTGAATAACCCCCTGCTGTTCCTTGGTGACAGGGGCCTAAATCTCTCAAAATTCTCTGTTGTATTGCTGGGTGACATGAACCCCCTTTTGCCGTGAATGAACCCCTGCTTTGCATTGATGACAGTGGCCTAAATCTCTCAAAATCCTCTGTTGTATTGCTGGGTGACATGAACCCCCTTTTGCCGTGAATGAACCTCTGCTCTGCATTGCTGACAGGGGCTTAAATCTCTCAAAATCCTCTGTTGTATTGCTGGGTGACATGAACCCCCTTTTGCCGTGAATGAAACCCAGCTCTGCATTGTTGACAGGGGCCTAAATCTCTCAAAATCCTCTGTTCTATTGCTGGGTGGCATGAACCCCCTTTTGCCGTGAATGAACCCCTGCTCTGCATTGTTGACAGGGGCCTAAATCTCTCAAAATCCTCTGTTCTATTGCTGGGTGGCATGAACCCCCTTTTGCCGTGAATGAACCCCTGCTCTGCATTGCTGACAGGGGTCTAAATCTCTAAAAATCCTCTGTTCTATTGCTGGGTGATATGAACCCCTTTTTGCCGTGAATGAACCCCTGCTCTGCATTGCTGACAGGGGCCTAAATCTCTCAAAATCCTCTGTTGTATAGCTGGGTGACATGATCCCCCTTTTGCCGTGAATGAACCCCTGCTGTGCATGGGTGACAGGGGCCTAAATCTCTCAAAATCCTCTGTTGTATTGCTGGGTGACATGAACCCCCTTTTGCCATGGATGAACTCAGCTCTGCATTGCTGACAGGGGCCTAAATCTCTCAAAATCCTCTGTTCTATTGCTGGGTGGCATGAAACCCCTTTTGCCTTGAATGAACCCCTACTCTGCATTGCTGACAGGGGCGTAAATCTCTCAAAATCCTCTGTTGTATTGCTGGGTGACATGATCCCCCTTTTGCCGTGAATGACCCCCTGCTGTGCCTGGGTGACAGGGGCCTAAATCTCTCAAAATCCTCTGTTGTATTGCTGGGTGACATGAACCCCCTTTTGCCGTGAATGAACCCCTGCTTTGCATTGATGACAGTGGCCTAAATCTCTCAAAATCCTCTGTTGTATTGCTGGGTGACATGAACCCCCTTTTGCTGTGAATGAACCTCTGCTCTGCATTGCTGACAGGGGCCTAAATCTCTCAAAATTCTCTGTTCTATTGCTGGGTGACATGAACCCCCTTTTGCAGTGAATGAACCCCTGCTCTGCATTGCTGACAGGGGCCTAAATCTCTCAAAATCCTCTGTTGTATTGCTGGGTGACATGATCCCCTTTTTGCCATGAATGAACCCCTGCTGTGCCTGGGTGACAGGGGCCTAAATCTCTCAAAATCCTCTGTTGTATTGCTGGGTGACATGAACCCCCTTTTGCCGTGAATAAAATCCAGCTCTGTATTGCTGACAGAGGCCTAAATCTCTCAAAATCCTCTGTTGTATTGCTGGGTGAATTGATCTCCCTTTTGCCGTGAATAACCCCCTGCTGTGCCTAGGTGACAGGGGCCTAAATCTCTCAAAATCCTCTGTTGTATTGCTGGGTGACATGAACCCCCTTTTGCCATGGATGAACTCAGCTCTGCATTGCTGACAGGGGCCTAAATCTCTCAAAATCCTCTGTTCTATTGCTGGGTGACATGAACCCCCTTTTGCTGTGAATGAACCCCTACTCTGCATTGCTTACAGGGGCTTAAATCTCTCAAAATCCTCTGTTGTATTGCTGAGTGACATGATCACCCTTTTGCCGTGAATGAACCCCTGCTGTGCATGGGTGACAGGGGCCTAAATCTCTCAAAATCCTCTGTTGTATTGCTGGGTGACATGAACCCCCTTTTGCCATGGATGAACTCAGCTCTGCATTGCTGACAGGGGCCTAAATATCTCAAAATCCTCTGTTCTATTGCTGGGTGGCATGAAACCCCTTTTGCCTTGAATGAACCCCTACTCTGCATTGCTGACAGGGGCGTAAATCTCTCAAAATCCTCTGTTGTATTGCTGGGTGACATGATCCCCCTTTTGCCGTGAATGACCCCCTGCTGTGCCTGGGTGACAGGGGCCTAAATCTCTCAAAATCCTCTGTTGTATTGCTGGGTGACATGAACCCCCTTTTGCCGTGAATGAACCCCTGCTTTGCATTGATGACAGTGGCCTAAATCTCTCAAAATCCTCTGTTGTATTGCTGGGTGACATGAACCCCCTTTTGCTGTGAATGAACCCCTGCTCTGCATTGCTGACAGGGGCCTAAATCTCTCAAAATCCTCTGTTGTATTGCTGGGTGACATGATCCCCTTTTTGCCGTGAATGAACCCCTGCTGTGCCTGGGTGACAGGGGCCTAAATCTCTCAAAATCCTCTGTTGTATTGCTGGGTGACATGAACCCCCTTTTGCCGTGAATGAAATCCAGCTCTGTATTGCTGACAGGGGCCTAAATCTCTCAAAATCCTCTGTTCTATTGCTGGGTGGCATGAACCCCCTTTTGCCGTGAATGAACCCCTGCTCTGCATTGCCGACAGGGGCCTAAATCTCTCAAAATCCTCTGTTGTATTGCTGGGTGAATTGATCTCCCTTTTGCCGTGAATAACCCCCTGCTGTGCCTAGGTGACAGGGGCCTAAATCTCTCAAAATCCTCTGTTGTATTGCTGGGGGACATGAACTCCTTTTGCCGTGAATAAACCCCTGCTCTGCATTGCTGACAGGGGCCTAAATCTCTCAAAATCCTCTGTTCTATTGCTGGGTGACATGAACCCCCTTTTGCTGTGAATGAACCCCTACTCTGCATTGCTTACAGGGGCTTAAATCTCTCAAAATCCTCTGTTGTATTGCTGAGTGACATGATCACCCTTTTGCCGTGAATGAACCCCTGCTGTGCCTGGCTGACAGGGGCCTAAATCTCTCAAAATCCTCTGTTGTATTGCTGGGTGACATGAACCCCCTTTTGCCGTGACTGAACCCCTGCTCTGCATTGCTGACAGTGGCCTAAATCTCTCAAAATCCTCTTTTCTATTTCTGGGTGACATGAACCCCCTTTTGCCGTGAATGAACCCCTGCTCTGCATTGCTGACAGGGAACTAAATTTAGTGAAAACATCTGTTATTGATCGGAAGATGCACGACTACAAGCGCACGCTGATGATAGCATTCCCACCTGACAGCGGGGGTACAGTGGAAGCACAAGCCGAAGTCAGAGGAGGAGGAAGAGGTCGCCAACCTGAGAAGGCAGGGTTAGCATGGCCAAAATGTGGAAAAGCTTTGTCAGCCTTGGAGGTGCTGACCTGCCCGGCAGCCAGTGTATAGTGTGAACGTGTGTTTAGTACGGCAGAGAGCATTATCACAGGCCACAGCCAATGTGGACAAGCTTACGTTTATTAAAATGAACCAGGCATGGATCCCACAGGACTTGTCCGTACCTTGTGATGAATAGACATTTATACCAGCCTCAACCATCCATTCTTGTACTCAAGTGCACTTATTCTTAGTTTTATTTTGTTATATGTCCCAATATTTTGGGGGATACCCCAATTTAAAAATAAAAAATAACACAAATCAGTGCTGGCTACCTATTCCTCCTTCACCGCCGCTTCCACCTACACCGCCACATCCACCCATCCACCGCCTCCTCAACCTCCTACTCCTAGATCCAGATTGTTATTTTAAATTTTTCTGTATGTTATGTTATTTTAAGTCATTTCCCTATCCACATTTTGATGCCTTTTGCAGCCCTCTAGCCCTTTCCAGGACTTTTTTAGAGTTTGGGTCCCCATTGACTTCAATGGGGTTCGGGGTCAAGTTCGGGTCCCGAAACAGAACTTTTTTTTCAAGTTCGGCCGAACCTGCCGAACCCGAACATCAAGGTGTCCGCTCAACTCTAAGAGAGAATGGTGTACCTCCAAGGAGACTAGTCACAGTAATTAGGTTAAAAAATAAATAAATCTGGGCCATTAAGTGTAGTCATTTATTTCACGCAATTGCTTGGATAAGAAAGAATCAAAAATAAAAGAAAAATGTTAAATTACATCCAAATAATGTAATTTATAATTGTCATAATATTGTTACATTTGTCTTTGTAAATATTGGTTTAATGATAATGCGCTAATAGCTTTAAAATGAATATCCACTTTGTATTATCATCATGTTGTCTTTAGATCTAACATTTTTCACTGATTACATCTTTGTATCGTCAGAGCTTCATTTCCCTGACATAGTGCTTCAAAATTCACTGGATGAACCACAATATACATATATATAGAGATGCAGATAATTTAAAGGGGTGTTCCATCCGGGATTTATGGCATATTGAGAATTGGTGAATATCTAGAATATAGGGCTGACATGAACCCCGTAATCGCGAATATTCTAGATTTTTTTTTCATCAGTACCCATGATTCCTCACTGCTTCTTGCTTGTGGGCCAATGAGAAGGCTACAATATCTTTGACTTTAGGAGTAGTGTTGATCGCAAATTTTCGTATCGCAAATTTTCCAGAATGGGGTAATTTTTGGGTGGTTTCTATTATGTAAGCCTCACAAAGTGTCACACCGGTGACAGGTTTTAGAAAGTCTGAAAGATTATCTGCACATTAGTGATCTGACAGCCTCTTTTGGTTTTGGTTTCACTTTGTCTGTGTGTTGCTTGTATGTTCACACCTCCTGTTCAGGTCTGGATCATGTGACCTTTACCTCCCCCTATTTAGCCTGACTTTACCCATCACTCCTTGCTCTGGATAGCTTCATTTGGTTTTTGGAAGAGCTGGAGTCTGGTTCTAGTTGTAGTCCTGTTCATCCATCATCCATCAGCCTCAGAAGTTAAGTGTTCCGCTTGTTGTATTTTGTATTCCCCCCAACCTTTGTTGTTTACTAGGCCTCAGCGAGACGCTGGTTCCTTCACCAGGGAAGGAGGGGGTTGTCTCTGCCCTGTCATTACCATTAGGGAATCCGAAGGCCAGCAGGGTTTTCTAGGTTCCTGTGTATGGGCATCTCTACCATCGAGAGGTGCCCATACAAATAGGAGTTAGGGCCAGGAGCAGGGTTTTATAGGTGGTGACCCTTTTCCTTCCCTAGCGGTGAGGCCTAGTGTCTTTTCCCTTCCTTCTTGTTGTCTGTTGGTGTTCTCCCCTACTACATCCGTGACATTATCCAGAGCCTATACAGCCATTTTTTGTTCTGATCTGTGCAGCTATGGATGCTATGACTGCACTTGTCGAACAGCTGCAGAATCTGACTTTGGAGGTAGCAGACCTCTGTGCAATGGTTTTGCAGATTCAGAGTCCACAGGCTGCTGGTTCCGGTGGTGGGTTCCAGGCCTGCCCTGAACCAAAGGTAACTGTCCCGGACAGGTTTTCCAGGGGTAGTGAAAATTTTATCCGGTTCAGGGAGTCATGTAAATTATACTTTAGGCTGCTTCCATACTCTTCTGGGGATGAGTGTCAACGTGTGGGTATGATTATTTCATTGCTTAAAGAGGACGCCCAATCTTGGGCTTTTTCTCTGCCGACCGGATCACCGTCCCTCCGGTCGTTAGATTAATTTTTTAGAGCCTTGGGTCTTATCTATGATGACCCGGATCGTATCTCTCAGGCCGAGACCAAGTAACGGGGTTTGCGGCAGGGAGAACGTTCTGCGGAGACCTATTGCTCTGAATTTAGGAGATGGGCTACGGATACAGAGTGAACGATTCTGCTCTCCGTAGCCAATTCTGCCAGGTTCTCTCTAAGAGACTGCAGGACGCATTGGCTTTTCATGAAAATCCTGAGTCATTGGAAGCAGCTATGTCCCTTGCTGTACGTCTTGATAGACACCTGAGGGAGAGATCTAGGGGTCCTCACCTTCAGGACATACTGTCCAATAAGCTTACTGCTTCCATTGACACGGGTGGTTTTGCCTTGTGATGAGCCTATGCAGTTAGGAGGAGCTACTCCTGGAACTACTGGCAAAAGCTTGGGTCATGTGAAAGGAGTCTGCTTTTGTTGTGGCAAGAAGGGACATTTTGTGAATATTTGTCCGTACTTGCAGCATCAAGGTGTAAACAAAAAGAAAAAAAAAGTTTAATCCCCAAATTTCTATTGGTAGTGTGGGTGGGGAGCAAGAAAACCTACTTTTGTCTTTTACTGGTAGTACCCATTTTCTCCTGTCTGCCGAGGTGGCGCTAGAGTCCAAAACTGTGAAAATCGAAGCATTTATCGACAGTGGGGCAGGAGTTAACTTGATTGATGGACAGTTTGTATGCATTCACGGTTTGACTACTAATGCATTAGAGAATACCATTTCTGTCTTTGCAATTGTCTCAGCACCTCTCGCCCAAAAATGCCTGTCGCAGGTAATGAATGACATTCATTTAAGAGTGGGTGATTTTCATCAGGAATCTATCTCCTGTTATGTGTTGGAGGGTCTGCCTGCTCTCTTGGTGTTGGGTCTACCATGGTTAAGCAAACATAACCCCAACATCGATTGCCAAGCGAGACAGATTCTCGATTGGAGTGACTTTTGCATGGACAACTGTCTTAATGCATCGTTCTCTATGGTTACCACTTAAACTGTACCCTCGTTCATTTCTGAATTTTCTGATGTGTTTTCTGAGAGTGGTAATCAGGAGTTGCCTCCGCACCGGGATTAGGATTGTCCCGTCAATCTTATTCCCTGAGCTAAATTGCCCAAATCTCGGTTGTATAATCTTTCGGAACCCGAAAGAAAGGCTATGCGAAAGTATATCACCGAGAGTTTGACAAAGGGACATATTAGACCATCCAAGTCCCCAGTGGCAGCTGGATTTTTCATTGTAAAGAAAAAGATGGTACCCTGAGACCATGTATGGACTTCCGTGAGCTCAATCGTATTACCGTCCGTGATCCTTACCACCTTCCTTTAAATCCGGATTTGTTTAGTCAGATTGTCGGTGCCAAGGTGTTCTCTAAATTGGATCTGAGGGGGGCATATAATCTGGTAAGGATCAAGGAGGGGGATGAGTGGAAGACCGTATTTAATACCCCTGAGGGTCATTTTGAAAACCTGGTCATGCCCTTTGGGTTAACCAATGCTCCTTTGGTTTTTCAACACTTTGTCAATGACATCTTTCATCATCTGGTGGGGAGGTTTGTCATTGTATACCTTGATGACATACTAATTTATTCGCCTAATATGGAGACTCATCAGGATCATGTGAGACAGGTGTTACAGATCCTAAGAGAGAATAAGTTGTATGCTAAGATGGAAAAGTGTGTATTTGCTGTACAGGAAGTGCAATTTCTGGGTTACCTGCTCTTATCCTCAGGTTTTCGTATGGATCCCGAGAAGGTCCGTGCCGTGTTGGACTGGGATCGACCCGAAAATCTGAAAGCGCTTATGCGGTTTTTGGGGTTTACCAACTACTACCGTAAATTTATTTTGAATAGAGTTGAGCGGACACCTGAAGGTTCGGGTTCGACGAGTACGGCCGAACTTGAAAAAAAAGTTCAGGTTCGGGACCCGAACTTGACCCTGAACCCGAACCCCATTGGGGACCCGAACTTTTGGGCACTAAAATGGCTCTAAAATAGTCCTGGAAAGGGCTAGAGGGCTGCAAAGGGCATCAAAATGTGCTTAAGAGCATAGCAACTGTTCTGCAAACAAATGTGGATAGGGAAATGACTTAAAATAACATAAAATACAGAAAAACTAAAAATAACAATCTGGATCTAGGAGTAGGAGGTTGAGGAGGCGGTGGATGGGTGGATGTGGCGGTGTAGGTTGACGTGGCGGTGAAGGTGGAAGCGGCGGTGAAGGAGGAATAGGTAGCCAACACTGATTTGTGTTATTTTTTATTTTTAAATTGGGGTATTCCCCAAAATACTGGGACATTAACAAAATAAAACAAAGAATAAGTGCACTTGAGTGCAAGAATGGATGGTTGAGGCTGGTATAAATGTCTATTCTTCATTTTAATAAACGTAAGCTTGTCCACATTGGCTGAGGCCTGTGATAATGCTCTCTGTCGTGCTAAACACACGTTCACACTATACACTGGCTGCAGGGCAGGTCAGCACCTCCAAGGCTGACAAAGCTTTTCCACATTTTGGCCATGCTAACACTGCATTCTCAGGTGCTGGCGGTGCCCCAGCTGCGTTGGCGACCTCTTCCTCCTCCTCTGCCTTCATCAGCGTGCGCTTGTAGTCGTGCATCTTCCGATCAGTAACAGATGTTTTCGCTAAATTTAGTTCCCTGTCAGCAATGCAGAGCAGGGGTTCATTCACGCCAAAAGGGGGTTCATGTCACCCAGCAATAGAACAGAGGATTTTGAGAGAACGAGGCCCATGTCACCCTGGCACAGCAGGGGTTCATTCATGGCAAAAGGGGGATCTTGTCACCCAGCAATAGAACAGAGGATTTTGAGAGATTTAGGGCCCTGTCACCCAGGCACAGCAGTGGTTAATTCACGGCAAAAGTGGGTTCTTGTCACCCAGCAATAGAACAGAGGATTTTGAGAGATTTAGGCCCATGTCACCCAGGCACAGCAGGGGTTCATTCACGGCAAAAAGGGTTCTTGTCACCCAGCAATAGAACAGAGGATTTTGAGAGATTTAGGCCCATGTCACCCAGGTACACCAGGGGTTCATTCACGGCAAAAGTGGGTTCTTGTCACCCAGCAATAGAACAGACAATTTTGAGAGATTTAGGCCCCTATCACCCAGGAACAGCAGGGGTTTGTATACGCCAAAAATGTCACCCGATAATTGAAAATAGGAATTTTTTCCATTTAGGGCACTAAAATTGGCCCTTTTTTTGCATTAAAATGGCACTAAAATAGTTCTTGAAAAGGCTAGAGGGAAGTAAAAGGCAGTAAAATGTGCTAAGAGCATGGCAACTGCTCTGCAAACAAATGTGGATAGGGAAATAACATCAAATAAAATAACAAAAAATTACAAATTATTAACCTGCAACTCAGAGAAGGAGGTGGATATGGAGTCGGAGGTTGAGGAAGGGGTGAATGTGGTGTTGTAGGTAGAGGCAGCAATGGAGGAGGAGGAGGTAGCCAACATTGTTTTTTATATATTTTTTATCGGGGTAGGTAGCCCCCAAAATATTGGGACAAATATAAAAAAAGAAAACAAAGAATCATTGCACTTGACTTGAGTACAAGAATGTATGTTTGATGGTGGTATAAATATCTATTCTGCACAAGGTACAGATAAGTCTTGTGGGATGCATGCCTGGTTCATTTTAATGTACGTGAGCTTGTCCACGTTGGCTGTGGACAAGCGGCTGCACTTGTCTGTGATGACGCCTCCTGGTGTGCTAAACACACGTTCAGATAATACACTGGCTGCAGGGCAGGCCAGCACCTCCAAGGCGTAAAGGGCAAGCTTAGGCCATGTGCCCAATTTGGAGACCCAGAAGTTGAAGGGGGCAGACCCGTCATTCAGTAAGTGTAGGTGTGTGCACACAAACTGCTCCACCATGTTGGTGAAATGCTGCCTCCTGCTAAGACGTTCCATATCAGCTGGTGGTGCTGGTTGTTGTGGCGTGCTGACAAAGCTTTTCCACATGTCAGCCATGCTAACCCTGCCTTCTGAGGTGCTGGCGGTGCCCCAGCTGCGTTGGCGACCTCTTCCTCGTTCTCTGCCTTCGCCTTGTGCTTCCACTGTGCCCCCGCTGTCAGGTGGGAATGCCACCAGCAGCGCGTCTACCAGCATACGCTAGTACTCGCGCATCTTACGATCACGCTCCAGTGACGAAATTAAGGAACGTTGTCCTTGTAACGGGGATCCAGCAGCGTGGCCACCCAGTAACCAGCACAAGTGAGAATGTCGGCGGTCGTTGTGGAAACACTGCACCATGTAATCGCTCATGTGTGCCAGGCTGCCCAGAGGCAACGAAAAGCTGTCCTCTGTGGGAGGTGTATCGTCTGTGTCCTCTGTATCCCCCCATCCACGCACCAGTGATGGCCATGAGCTGGTCTGGGTGCCACCCTGCTGTGAACATCGTTCCTCCCCCTGCATCTCCTCCTCCTCATCCTCTAGAACTGTGCCCTGGCTGGACAATTGTGTACCTTGGGTTTGTGGGTGCAGGAATCCACCCTCGGAGCCACTTGGGAATGACTGGCAGGAAACCCTACAAAATGATCCCTCTTCCTCCTCCTCCTCCTGTGCCACATCCTCTTTCATCATCGCCATGAGCGTTTTTTCAAGGAGGCATAGAAATGGGATAGTAACGCTAAGAACGGCGTTATCGGCACTGGCCATGTTGGTGGAGTACTCGAAACAGCGCAACAAGGAACACAGGTCTCGCATGGAGGCCCAGTCATTGGTAGTGAAGTGGTGCTGTTCCGCCGAGCGACTCACCCGTGCATGCTGCAGCTGAAACTCCACTATCGCCTGCTGCTCGCACAGTCTGGCCAGCATGTGCAAGGGGGAGTTCCACCTTGTGGGCACTTCGCATATGAGGCGGTGAGCGGGAAGGCCGAAGTTACGCTGCAGCGCTGATAGGCGAACGGCAGGGTGAGAACGCCGAAAGCGCGCACAGACGGCCCGCACTTTATGCAGCAGCTCTGACATGTCGGGGTAATTTTTAAGGAATCTCTGCACCACCTATTCAGCACATGCGCCAGGCAAGGGATTTGCGTCAAACCGGCTAGTCCCAGAGCTGCTACGAGATTTCGCCCAACCCCGGGCTTGAGGTTGACTGGCACAAACCACTCATCGGTCTGTTGTTCAAGGCCCGTCCACAGCTAATGCGCGGTGTGGGGTTTGTCCCCCAAACAGATAAGTTTTAAAACTGCCTGCTGTTGTTTACCCCTGGCTGTGATGAAGTTGGTGGTGAAGGTGTTGCGCTGACCGGATGAGGAGCTGGTAGAGGATGAAGAAGCGGAGTAGGAGGAGGAAGCAACAGGAGGCAAACGCCCTGAAATCCTCGGTGGTGGAAGGACATGCGCCAAACTGCTATCCGCCTCAGGCCCAGCTGCCACTGCATTTACCCAGTGTGCTGTTAATGAGATATAACAGCCCTGACCGTGCTTACTGGTCCACGTATCCGTAGTCAGGTGCACCTTGCCACAGATGGCGTTGCGCAGTGCACACCTGATTTTGTCCCCTACATGGTTGTGAAGGTAAGGGATGGCTCGCCTTGAAAAGAAGTGGCAGCTGGGCACGATGTACTGTGGGACAGCCACCGTTGGGTAGGGGGGTACTTCCTCTTCCTCTCCAGCGTTTGGGATATGGAGAGCTGAACGCTACCGTCAGACATTGTGGAGATGCTTGGTGACCCAGGTGTTGGTGTTGCTGGCAGATCCTCTGTTTGTGGGGTGCCAGGTGGCACTGTTACTCCAGAGGGGGATGAAGAGGCCGCGACTGCAGCAGAAGACGAAGCAGGAGGAGCCAGAGTCCTTTCTTGGTTTTTGAGGTGTCTACTCCACTGCAGCTCGTGCTTTGCACTTAAATGCCTGGTCATGTAGGTTGTGCTCAGGTTGAGAACGTTTATGCCTCGCTTCAGGCTCTGATTGCACAGCGTGCAAACCACTCGTGTCTTGTCGTCAGCACATTGTCTGAAGAACTGCCACACTAGGGAATTCCTTGAAGCTGGCTTTGGTGTGCTCGGTCCCTTGCTGCGGTGGGCAGTAGGAGGCGTACTGTCTAGAGGACGGCCGCTCAGCTTTTACACCCTGCTCCCTCTTCTGCTGTGCTGGTGGCTCTGTGCGACCACCGCCTCTTCCTCCAAACTACATCGGTC
This sequence comes from Bufo bufo, assembly GCF_905171765.1. Classification (NCBI taxonomy): domain Eukaryota; kingdom Metazoa; phylum Chordata; class Amphibia; order Anura; family Bufonidae; genus Bufo; species Bufo bufo. Next base: position 82,785,620 of record NC_053397.1, on the reverse strand, counting down.
ACTCGCATGATCTTGATTCCATGTGGGGTCGAGGACCTCCTCGTCCTCCACATCATCTTCCACCCAGTCTTCACCCCTGACTTCCTTGTCGGTCTGCACACTTTCGAAAGCCCCAGCAGTTGGCACCTGTGTTTCGTCATCATCAGAGACGTGCTGCGATGGTCCTCCCATGTACTCATCTTGAAAAATAAGTGGTTGGGCATCGGTGCACTCAATCTCTTCCACTTCTGGGGCAGGGCTAGGTGGATGGCCCTGGGAAACCCTGCTAACAGAGTCATCAAAAAGCAGAAGAGACTGCTGCATGACTTGGGGCTCAGACTGCTTGGCTGATTTGCAAGGGGGTGAGGTGAAAGACTGATGGACATCGGCTGCAGGTGCCAACTGTGGTCTTTCAGCAGAAGACTGGGTGGGAGACAATGTGAAGGAACTGGATCCACTGTCAGCAACCCAATCTACTATCGCCTGTACTTGTTCAGGCCTCACCATTCGTAGAGCAGCATTAGGCCCGACCAAATACCGCTGCAGGTTTTGTTGCCTACTCGCACCTGAGGAAGGGGTTTCACTTGTGCGTGTAGCTGGCACAGATCGACCACATCCTCTCCCGGCAACAGGTGCTCCACCAGCAACACCACGACCTGGACCACGTCCCTTATTTGACGCTCTCCTCATATTTTTTTAATTTAGGATCTTGCCCTAAATGGGTGTTTAATTAATAGTAGAAAAGAATGAGAGTATGTAAAGGGTGTATCTCACACGGTCTGAACCAGACTAGGCCTCAATTAAAGATTTCTTTGCACAAAAAGGCTGTATTTCAAATGGCTGTATTTAAAAAGCCTAATTCAAACCCCTGTATGTATAGCGGGGATCACACACGCCCTGAACCAGTGTAGGCCTGCAGTAAATATATCTTTGCACAAAAAGGCTGTATTTCAAATGACTAATTCAAACCCCTGTATGTATAGGGGGATCACACACGCCCTGAACCTGTGTAGGCCTTCAGTAAATATATCTTTGCACAAAAAAGGCTGTATTTCAAATGCCTAATTCAAACCCCTGTATGTATAGGGGGGATCACACACGCCCTGAACCAGTGTAGGCCTGCAGTAAATATATCTTTGCACAAAAAGGCTGTATTTCAAATGACTAATTCAAACCCCTGTATGTATAGGGGGATCACACACGCCCTGAACCAGTGTAGGCCTGCAGTAAATATATCTTTGCACAAAAAAGGCTGTATTTCAAATGCCTAATTCAAACCCCTGTATGTATAGGGGGGATCACACACGCCCTGAACCAGTGTAGGCCTGCTTAAATATATCTTTGCACAAAAAGGCTGTATTTCAAATGCCTAATTCAAACCCCTGTATGTATAGGGTGGATCACACACGCCCTGAACCAGTGTAGGCTTGCAGTAAATATATCTTTGCACAAAAAAGGCTGTATTTCAAATGCCTAATTCAAACCCCTGTATGTATGGGGGGGATCACACACCCCCTGAACCAGTGTAGGCCTGCAGTAAATATCTTTGCACAAAATGGCTGTATTTCAAATGCCTAATTCAAACCCCTGTATGTAGAGGGGGTATCTCACAGGGCCTGAACCAGTGTAGGCCTGAATTCAATATTGGTGCACCAAATGGCGGTATTTAAAATCTCTGAATGTAACCCAAATGTATTAAGGGTGTATCTCACAATGACATCTGCATCAAAGGCTGCCAACTAAATTTTTTGTGCCCAAACGACTGTTTGTTTAATAACTGAATTTGACAGCAGTATATAAGCCTGTAATTTCACACGTGCTGATGCTGCAAGGCCTGAAAATAGTGTTTTTTGTCAAAAGAGTGTGTTTTTCAAACCCCAGAAAATGATGGGTGTATTTCTACCTTAAATTGCACACTGACTAATACAGATGTTGTAGATTGCCAAAAAAGTCTTCTTTTACTAACAGAATATGAAAGCTGTATATATTAAACTTGAATTTAACACTTGGTAATCTAGAAAATACTGTTTTTTGAAGAAAAAAATAAGTGTGTTTTTCAAACCCCAGAAAATGATGGGTGTATTTCTACTTTAAATTACACACTGACTAATACAGATGTTGTAAATTGCCAAAAAAGTCTTTTTTTGCTAACAGAATATGAAAACTGTATGTGTTAAACTTGAATTTAACACTTGCAGATCTGGAAAATACAGTTTTTTAAAAAAAAAAAATAGTGTGTTTTTCAAACCCCAGAAAATGATGGGTGTATTTCTAGCTTAAATTGCACACTGACTAATACAGATAGTTTGCCCCCAAAAAATGGTGAGTTGCAATGTCCCAAAAGCTCAGATGCAGTGCTGGTGCACTGATCATGCATAAAATGGCCGCCGCCACCCACCTAACTAACAGAATTCTAAAAGTTTGTATTTTTTGGTCAATGAGCTCAGGGCAGGGTAAAACGATAGTGCCCTGCACCCACACAACTATTTGTCTGTAGATCGCTGAGTTAGATTTTCTCCTATGCTCTCCCTGAAATCACAAGTCCAGCAGCATCCTCTCCCTACACTTGTAACAGCAGAGTGACGTGTAGAGCTACGTGACTCAAGCTTATATAGAGCCTGGGTCACAGGCTGCTCTGGCCAATCACAGCCATGCCATTAGTAGGCATGGCTGTGATGGCCTCTTGGGGCAAGTAGTATGACGCTTGTTGATTGGCTGCTGTGCAGTCTTTCAAAAAGCGCCAAGAACGCAGCGAACACCGAACCCGAACTTTCACTGAAATGTTCGTTCGGGTTTGGGTCCAGGGTCCCAAAATCCTAAAGTTCGGTAGGAACCCGAACTTTACAGTTCGGGTTCGCTCAACCCTAATTTTGAACTATTCTTCGGGGGTTAAACCTTTAACAGACATGACTAGGAAGGGTGCTGAAATTTCTATCTGGTCTGATGCGGCATTACAGGCCTTTTTCTGCTGTGAAAGAATGTTTTGCTTCGGCCCTTATTCTGGTGAAACTGGACGTGTCTCAGCCATTTATAGTTGAGGTTGATGCGTCTGAGGTAGGGGTAGGAGCAACATTGTCGCAGGGTCCTTCACCCAGTAAATGGCGCCCATGTGAATTTTTTTCTAAAAATCTCTCGACTGCTGAAAAGAATTATGATGTGGGGAATAGGGAATTGCTGGCCATTAAGTTGGCGTTTGAGGAATGGCAGCATTGGTTGGACGGAGCAATTCATCCTATTACGGTAATTACGGATCACAAGAATCTGGCCTACTTGGAGTCGGCTAAGCGACTGAACCCAAGGCAGGCCAGATGGTCATTGTTTTTTGCCAGATTTAACTTCATCGTCACTTACCGCCCTGGGGTTAAAAACGTCAATCCGGATGCTTTGTCACGTAGCTTTCCTGGGGGGGTGAGTCTATTGACCCTAGTCCCATTTTATCTGAAGGGGTAGTTATATCCGCTCTTTATCCTGATCTCGAGGCCAGGGTGTTGGAGGCACAGGAGGATGGTCCGGACTCTTGTCCTCAGGGGAAGTTGTTTGTTCCCTCCGAATTACGTCACAAGGTGTTTGAGGAACATCACTGTAGGTGCTTGCTGGGCACCCTGGGAGTAGATTGACTGTCGATCTCATCTCTCACAGATTCTGGTGGCCGGGGTTGCGTAAGTGTATTGAGGACTATGTGTCAGCCTGTGGTACCTGTGCACGTGCTAAGGTGACACATACTCGGCCTTCCGGATCTCTGCTTCCATTGCCCATCCCGTCCAGACCTTGGACCCATTTGTCCATGGATTTTATCACAGATTTACCGAATTCTTCGGGAAAGACCGTGATTCTGGTAGTTGTCGATCGTTTTAGTAAAATGGCACACTTTATTGAATTACCTAGTCTACCCAATGCTAAAACTCTTGCGCAGGTGTTTGTCGACAACATCGTGAAACTACATGGCATTCTCTCTGATGTGGTGTCCGATAGAGGGACTCAGTTTGTTTCCAGATTCTGGAGAGCGTTCTGTACTCGTCTGGGTGTACAATTTTCCTTCTCTTCGGCTTTTCATCCTCAGTCAAATGGACAGACGGAGCGCACTAATCAGAATCTGGAGACTTACTTGAGATGTTTTGTTTCAGAGAATCAGGAAGAGTGGTCTTCATTTTTGTCGTTAGCTGAGTTTGCTATAAATAACCGTAGACAGGAATCCACTGATAAGTCGCCGTTTTTTGGGGCATATGGGTTCCATCCACAGTTTGGTACATTTTCTGGTGCTCATAATTCTGGCATTCCTGAGGAGGAATGATTTTCCTCTTCTTTGTCTTCTATTTGGCGGAAAATCCAAAATAACCTGGAAAAGATGGGCAACAGGTATAAGCGTGCGGCTGAAAGGAAACGTATGAGAGTGGGTGATTCTGTGTGGCTGTCTACAAGAAACATTAAACTTAAGGTACCTTCTTAGAAGTTGGGACCAAGATTTATTGGTCCATATAAGATCACTGCCATTGTTAACCCTGTAGCCTTCCGTCTTGAACTTCCTCAGGCATTGAAAATCCATAACGTTTTTCATAAATAGTTGTTAAAGAAATGTGTTGAACCTGTTGAGCTGTCCTCCTTGCCTCCTGCTCCTGTCATGGTGGACGGCAATTTAGAATTTCAGATCAGCAGGATTGTGGACTCCCGAGTTCTCCGGAAATCCCTCCAGTATCTCGTTCATTGGAGAGGGTACGGACCAGAGGAGAGGATGTGGGTTCCAGCTACCGATGTTAATGCTAGTCGTCTGGTGAGAACATTCAACAGAGCTCATCCTGATAAGGTCGGTCCTGGGTGCCCGGAGGTCACCCGTAGAAGGGGGGTACTGTCACACCAGTGGCAGGTTTTAGAAAGTCTGAAAGATTATCTGCACATTAGTGATCTGACAGCCTCTTTTGGTTTTGGTTTCACTTTGTCTGTGTGTTGCTTGTGTGTCCACACCTCCTGTTCAGGTGTGGATCATGTGACCTTTACCTCCCCCTATTTAGTCTGACTTTACCCATCACTCCTTGCTCTGGATAGCTTCATTTGGTTTTTGGAAGAGCTGGAGTGTTGTTCTAGTTGAAGTCCTATTGATCCATCATCCATCAGCCTCAGAAGTTAAGTGTTCCGCTTGTTGCATTTTGTATTCCCCCCACCTTTGCTGTTTACTAGGCCTCAGCGAGACGCTGGTTCCTTCACCAGGGAAGGAGGGGGTTGTCTCTGTCCTGTCATTACCATTAGGGCATCCGAGGGCCACCAGGGTTTTCTAGGTTCCTGTGTATGGGCATCTCTACCATCGAGAGGTGCCCATACGGATAGGAGTTAGGGCCAGGAGAAGGGTTTTATAGGTGGTGACCCTTTTCCTTCCCTAGCGGTGAGGCCTAGTGTATTTTCCCTTCCTTCTTGTTGTCTTTTGGTGTTCTTCCCTACTACATCCGTAACACAAAGTGACTTCAGACCTGAACTGGTCCTTAAAAAGTGGGTTTTGAAACATTTCAAGATTTGCTTCTAAACTAAGCCTTGTAACGTCCCCCAAAACTAATATGTAATTCCCAAAATGATCCAAACATAAAGAAGACATATGGGGAATGTAAATTAATAACTATTTTTGTAGGTATTACTATGTATTATAGAAGTAGAGAAATTAAAACTTGGAAATTTGCAAATTTTTCAAAATTTTTGGTAAATTTGGTATTTTTTTATAAATAGAAATGATAATTTTTTACTCCATTTTACCAGTGTCATGAAGTACAATATGTGACAAAAAAAACTATCTCAGAATGGCCTGGATAAGTAAAAGCATTTTAAAGTTATTCACACACAAAGTCACACTGGTCAGATTTGCAAAAAATTGCCTGGTCCTTAAGGTGAAATATGGCCTTTAAACCTCAGATCAGACCCCCATTAAACCTCCATGTAAGACCCCGACCCAATATCAGACCTCAGATAAGACCCCCATATAAGACTCCCATTAGACCTCCAGACCCACATATCAGACCTCAGACCAGACCCCTATTAGACCTCCAGACCTCCATATCTGACCCACATTAGACCTCCAGACCCACCAGTCAGACCTCTAGACCCCCATTAGACCTGTAGACCCCCAGTCAGTCCTCCAGACCCCCAATCAGACCCTCATTAGACCTCCAGACCCCCAATCAGGCCCCATTAGACCTCCAGACCCCCAATCAGACCCCCAATACCTCCCACATTAGAACTCCAGACCCCCATTAGACCTGCAGACCCCCAATAAGACCCCCAGTCAGAATTCCAGACCCCCAATCAGACCCTTATTAGACCTCTAGACCCCCCAGTCAGACCTCTAGACCCCCAATCAGACCCCTATTAGACCTCCAGACTCCCGTCAGACCCCCATTAGACCTCCAGACCCCCAATCAGACCCCCATTAGACTTTCAGACCCCCCATTAAACCACTCCAGACCCCCCAGTCAGACCTCCTAACACCCCCCAGTCAGACCTCCAGACCCCCCAAGTCAGACCTCCATACCCCCCATAGACCACTCCAAACCCCCATTAGACCTCTCCAGAACCCCCATTAGACCTCCATATTAGACCTCAGATCAGACTGCAAAATAATAAAGTCACTTACCTCTCCTGTCACCACTCTCCCTGTCCTGGCTGTCTTCTCTTCTCAGGGTCCGCGCTGCAGTCACCTGACCTCCTGCAGTGTCAGGTCAGAGTGAGCTCTGTACGTCCTGACGCTTGCAGGCAGCCAGCAGCCAGGACATAGAAGCGCCGGCCCTGAGAAGAGCAAGCAAGAGAAGGATAAGTACTGTACAGCGCTCACAGCGCTTCTCTCCCCCTCCTCCTGCAGACTAGTGAGCACTTCCATTATGGAAGCGCTCACTAGTATTCCCTTTATAAGATGTACTGCATCTTATTAACCGCTTTACGTCCGCCCATAGGATATAAACGTCCTATGGGTGGACGTCTATTTCTGAACGGACGTTCCAGAACGTCCGTTCAGAAAGTGCAGCTGCACGCTAATCGTGCAGCTGCTGATCGGGTTGCCCGCTGTCAGTGACAGCAGGGCAACCCTAAGACAAGGCAGGGACAGTGCCCAGGTGTCCCTGCCTTCTAGATTGCTGCAGACACAGCGCTCACCGAGCGCTGTGTATGCAGAGCAGGAAGCGCTGTGCGCTTCCTGTTCCGGCCCGGCGGTCATGTGACCGCCGTGACCGGAGTGTGCAGAAGCTGTGTGAGGTCTCTCAGAGACCTCGATCAGCCCTGCTCTGAGGCTGTACAGCGCTGGATTGCTGCTGTACAGCCTCTCTAGGGGTGCATTTGTCCTGTAACTGGGGCTACTATGTCAGCCCCAGTTACAGGAGAAATCAACAGTGAAAAAAAAAAAAAAGTGAAGTAAATGTCCCCCAGAGGTCTTGTATGACCTTATGGGGGACGAAAAGTGTAAAATAAAAAAAATAAAAATAAAAGGTTGAAAATAAAAAAATAAAAAAAAGTTTCACATGTAAAAAAAAAAAGTCCCCAAGTAAGGAATGAAAATAAAAAGTTAAAAATAGAAAAAATTTAAAAAAGTATACATATTAGGTATTTCCGCGTCCGTAAAAACCAGCTCTATAAAAATATCACATGACCTAACCCCTCGGGTGAACACCGTAAAAAAAAAAACTGTGTCAAAACAAGCAATTTTTGTCACCTTGCATCACAAAAGGTGCAACACCAAGTGATCAAAAATGCGTATGTCCCACAAAATAGTACCAATAAAACCGTCACCTCATCCCGCAAAAAATTAGCCCCTACATAAGAAAATCTCTCAAAAAATAAAAAAACTGTAGCTCTTAGAACATGGACACACTAAAACATCATTTTTTTGGTTTCAAAAATGCTATTATTGTGTTAAAGTGAAACAAATAAAAAAAAGTATACATTAGGTATTGCCGCGTCCGTAAAAACCAGCTCTATAAAAATATCACATGACCTAACCCCTCGGGTGAACACCGTAAAAAAAAAAAAAAAAAACTGTGTCAAAACAAGCAATTTTTGTCATCTTGCATCACAAAAGGTGCAACACCAAGTGATCAAAAACGCGTATGTCGCACAAAATACTACCAATAAAACCGTCACCTCATCCCGCAAAAAATGAGCCCCTACATAAGAAAATCTCTCAAAAAATAAAAAAACTATAGCTCTCAGAACATGGACACATTAAAACATAATTTTTTTGTTTCAAAAATGCTATTATTGTGTAAAACTTTAATAAATGAGAAAAAGTATACATATTAGGTATCGCCACGTCCGTAACAATCTGCTCTATAAAAATGCCACTTGACTGAACCCCTCAGGTGAACGCTGTAAAAATAAATAAATAGAAACTGTGCTAAAACAACCAATTCTTTTGGTCACCTTGCCCCATAAAGTGTTATAATGAATGATCAAAAAATCATATGTACCCAAAAATAGTACTAATAAAACTGGCACCTTATCCCCTAGTTTCCAAAATAGGGTCACTTCTTGGAAGTTTCTACTGTAAGGGGGCATCAGGGGGCTTCAAATGGGACATGGCATCTAAAAACCATGTGGAGTTCCTTTTCTTCTGCGCCCTGCCGTGTGCCCATACAGCAGTTTATGACCACATGTGGGGTGTTTCTGTAAACCGCAGAATCTGGGTAATAAATATTGAGTTTTGTTTGGCTGTTAACCATCGATGTGTTAAAGAAAAAAATTGATTAAAATGGAAAATCTGCCAAAAAAGTGAAATTTTAAAATTTGATCTCCATTTTCCTTTAATTCTTGTGGAACGCCTAAAGGGTTAACAAAGTTTGTAAAATCGGTTTTGAATACCTTGAGGGGTGTAGTTTCTACAATGGGTTCATTTATGGGGGTATCCACTATGTAGGCCCCACAAAGTGACTTCAGACCTGAACTGGTCCTTAAAAAGTGGGTTTTGGCAATTTTCTTAAAAATTTGAAGAATTGCTTCTAAACTTCTAAGCCTTCTAACGTCCTAAAAAAATAAAATGACATTTCCAAAATGATGCCAACATAAATTAGACATATGGGGAATGTTAAATAATAAATATTTTATGAGGTATCACTTTCTGTTTTAAAAGCAGAGAAATAGAAATTTAGAAAATTGCGAATTTTTCTAATTTGTGGGTAAATTTGGGATTTTTTCATAAATAAAGGTGAAATATTTTGACTCAAATCTATGACTATCATGAAGTACAATGTGTCACGAGAAAACAATCTCTGAATGACTTGGATAAATAAAGGCGTTCCAAAGTTATTACCACATAAAGTGAGATATGTCAGTTTTGCAAAATTTGGCCTGGTCAGGAAGGGGGCAAATGGCCCAGATGGCAAGTGGTTAAGGGAAAATCAATGAGCGCTTCCATCTGTATTGATAGAAGCGCTCATTGCTTCTGTTATGGCACTTCCCTGAGAGCGCTGAGAGCCAACACCCGGGGTGTACCCCCCCTCCCGCCCCCCCCCCCCTTTCGTCCTGGGCACGGCACTGACATGAGTTTCCTTTTGTTGTAGAGTCTTTCCATAAGTCCCCTCCCACATTCTAGGAGATAGGAGATAGTTGTCCCATTCATTACAAAATTCGGTATAGTCCTTGAAAGAGTTGGTGAAACGGGGCCTGGGGCCTCTTGGGATACGTTTTTCCTTGGGATAAATTTCAAGGAAAAAAGCATCTAGATGATGTTGAATTTCATCCATCATATATTTTTTTAACTGATAAAACTTATTTAAAAGAGTTCTTTCGTCAATACCTTCAGTGGCTTCTGCCCCCCGTTCTGGAGCATACTGTGTGGTTGTTGCTTCAGCTTGCACAGTTTTGATACACTCTGTGAACAGTTTCTCACGTTGTTTTCGAGCCGATTGGGAATATAAATTATATTCACAGATTTTAAGTGCAGTTGTACTCTTCTGGATATATCAAGGTGATTGATATTCACAAAAAGCCAAAGGTCGCTAAAATAGCAGAGACAATGGACGCAACATAGGGTGAGTATGTCCAAGAAATAAATCTTTACTCCAAGTTAATGGAGGCTCACCTTGTGTGGTTGTGTTGGAATAGGCACAACACTATTATAGTCTTGTTTGAATACCAATCCTAGTCCTAGGTGTGAACCGGTCTTATGTGCAGCCGTATTTTCCTGGATGTGCCAGGGACAAATGATATCCAATGTAGGCTAAGGGTCACTGTATAACCAGAGACAAAAAAGCGCACGAAAGGGTGAGTATGTCCCAGAAAGAAGAATGTTACTCCAAAAATGGAGGCTCACCATTTGCGGTTGGCTTGTTAGGATGTAAAACCTGGTTGCTAAGTATGTTGCCAAGGTGGACGGCCTTGAGGTAGAGGTGCCCAAACTCCCAGAAGGACGGATACAGCTTCAGAAAAATTCCCCTTTTCCTGGCTCAAGCAACCATAACAACCAGCATAAGAGACCTAATGAAGGGGACCTGTTGATCCCTGAAACACGTTGTCTCCCATCTTTTTTTTTTATTTGCAATTGTATACTATTTTATTTTATTTATGTATTTACAACTGAGAAAATAAAAGAAGAAGATTCCCCTATGCTGGTTGTTATGGTTCCTTGCGCCAGGAAAAGGTGAATTTTTCTGAAGCTGTATCGGTCCTTCTGGGAGTTTGGCACCTCTACCTCAAGGCCGTCCACCTTGGCAGTATACCTAGCAACCAGGTTTTATATTCCTAACAAGCCGACAATAGTGTTGTGCCTATTCCAGCACAACCACAAAAGCTGAGCCTCCATTTTTGGAGTAATATTCTTCTTCCTGGGACATACTCACCCTATGGTGCGCCTTTTTGTCCCCGGATCTTTTGAGACCCTAGCAATGCTCCTGAATCCATGCAATGGAGGCAAAAAGGGGTCACCGTCACCAACTCCAAAGAAATTTTGTGTGCAGCAGTCAGGTGGAAAGATCATGCCAACGTTTATCACTAGAATTCATGCCACACAAGACAACAATTACTGGTGACACCTATGCTTCAACAATGAAGGCATTACATGAGGCAATCAAAGAGAAACACCGTGGGAAGTTGTCAGCAGATGTGCTGCTGCTTCACGACAAAGCGCCAGCTCACAAGTCTCACAAATCACAGGCTGCTATCAGGGATGCGGCTTCATGGAGCTTAACCATACACCCTACAGTCCAGACCTGGCAATCAGTGATTACTTTTTCTTTCAGAACCTGAAGAATTTTCTCAGGTAACAGGGTTTCTGTAGCTGCAAGAAATCTTCTGGATGTGAAGTGGAATAAGTGTGTTGATATCAAGGAGGATTCCACTGAAAGTAGTAAGTTCAATTTTCTCAGAAAATGTTCAGATAGATAATTTATTGAACACCCCTCATAGTTCAAGATGGCTGGACCATTGTACAAAATAAACACTTTCAAGTTCAATTTTTTTGTGTCAACCCTACTTCCTCACAGATTGTTATCTCTTGAAAACAGAACCCTCCTTCCCATGGATTGAATTTCTGCATTACTAATATTCACTGAAGATGCAGTGATATCAAGTGATCCCTGAATTGCTTCAAAGTGCAGTGCTCACAGCAGGCTATCTTCCACACTAAGAACACCTACTAACCAATAGTGCCACCCTGAAGATATTTCATATTGTGGAGTTGATAGAGTCCACGGAATCCATCTGTACATTGCAGAAAAGCAGGCTACCACAATAACAGCATCAACACAGAATATCTTAAACCATTGTACCTGCAACATAATAAACATAGAAACATAGAATGTGTCGGCAGATAAGAACCATTTGGCCCATCTAGTCTGCCCAATATACTGAATACTATGGATAGCCCCTGGCCCAATCTTATATGAAGTATGGCCTTATGCCTATCCCATGCATGCTTAAACTCCTCCACTGTATTTGCAGCTGCCACTTCTGCAGTAAGGTATTCCATGCATCCACTACTCTCTCAGTAAAGTAATACTTCCTGATATTACTTTTAAACCTTTGCCCCTCTAATTTAAAACTATGTCCTCTTGTAGCAGTTTCTCTTCTTTTAAATATTCTCTCCTCTTTTACCTTGTTGATTCCCTTTATGTATTTAAAAGTTTCTATCATCTCCCCTCTGTCTTGCCTTTCTTCCAAGCTATACATGTTAATGTCCTTTAATTAGCTTTAAACTGTGCCTCTGTGTTTCTACGAGAATTAAATTACATATAAGTTCCTAAATTAGTTACTGCTACAGAATTGCTCACACAAGTGTGCCAGACATAATGCCCTCCATGGTGTACATCTGCTTCGCACTGGACCACAGGTGGAGGCGCAGGGAGTAGAGCGGATGGGATTGGTGGCTGACACAATGAGGTTGACTGTAACCCTCAGGGTCCATTCACACGTCTGTAGTGTATTGCGGATTCGCAATACTCCCGGCCGGCACCCCCATAGAACTGCCTATTGTTGTCCGCAATTGCAGACAAGAATAGGACATGTTCTATTTTTTTCCGGAGCCGCGTGGAAGTGGAAGTTCGGGACCGCGCCCCGGAAATGCAGATGCGGACAGAACACTGTGTGCTGTCCGCATCCATTCCTGCCCCATAGAGAATGAATGGGTCCGGATCCGTTCCGGATAATTGCGGAAAGGGTGCAGACACATTCCACGGACATGTGAATGGACCATTAAGGTGGTTATTCCTGGCTTCCAGTGCTCTCCTGTGCCATGTGGGTCACACCCTGGACTTTTAGGGTCTCCTGCTTGGTGGTGACTGAGGTGCTCTTGCTAGAATGAACAGTGGAGTACAAGGCAGGAGAACAGGAGGAGACCTGGTGTATGGTGAAGGCAATGACCGGGCCTGTTTGGTTGGAATAAAAAACAAACAAAGTCTCTCTTTACTTTTTATGTATGTTTTCCCCAGAGGCTGTACTTTTGAGGTGGCTGTAATAATGGTTCTTCATGAGTCTCTTTTTATAGGTACTAGTAATCTTCTCAAATTCACTAAAGGCATCACTCTCAATATACTTTCTGCAGTACTCAGTTGCAGGGTGCAGTTCTAGATAAGATGGTCAATCCATCTCAGAAGTATGGTGGGCACCAAAATCAATTAACCCTTTCCTCATAGAGTTTGTTGCAATGTATGTGCGTTTATTTTAATGTCTTAGTCCAACACGGCCATTTTTAATAGTCTTCAACCTTCTATAAATATTCAGTGTCTCCTTCTCTCAGGGGATAATCCTTAGCAAAGTTGATTTCCTGGCAGTTTTCCACTCTCAAGAATGGTGTTTTGCTGGAGAACTTGTGTCTCGGCCTACTTTTCAGCAACACACACAAAACAGGTCTTGTCTCTTGCCTGTTCAGTAGCAGACCCACAACCAACTAACCAGGGGATCGTGGGACCAGCCCACTATCTGCCAAGGATAACAAACGACTGTCCGTTAACTATTTCCTACCCATACACAGCCATTTGGATACATACAGTATGTCACAGGGCGCCAAAGGCGCACTCGGTCTCCCATCAGCCGCAGACCTGCTGCTTAGCTTCGGGAGCGAGGATCTGTGTTTGGCCTCATTCCCAGGGCGGCTTTGCTAGCTGGGAGGCTCCCTGCTCCTAGGTCTGCCTTGAGCGCCGAGCTGATCACTCGGTGCTCGACTTGTCTGCCTGTCGGTCATGTGATACTGGTCACGTCACATGACCCTCAGACCCCACTATAAATACAGGCAGCCTGCTGGCCACAGGTTGCCTGTTAACTATAGGTTCCTGGCTATTTGTTTGACTACTGAATACTCACCTGATCCTGTTCCCCGACGATCCTTTGCCTGCTCCTCCTGTACTGTGCATCCCTCCTGGTATTGTGACCTCAGCTCCCACCTGACTACTCTTTGCGGACTCCTCTGGTACTTCTCTACTCTCCTGGTATTTGACCCCGGCTTCTCCTGACCATTCTTTGCTTCACCCTTTGTACTGCGTAGCTCTCTTGGTTCTGACCCGGTCTGCTCACGTTCCGTATTTTTTTTTGTCTGTCTTCCCTGCACATATCCTAAGTAAGGGACTGTCGTCCAGTTGTCCCCTGTCATCAGGACTTGTGATGCAAGTAGGCAGGGCCAGGGGTGAGGGTGGAGCGCAGTGGTCACTATTAGTGATGGCCCGAATAGTTTGCCGGCGAATAGTTCCCGGCGAACATAGCTTGTTCACGTTCGCCGCGGCAGGCGAACATATGCGATGTTCGGTCCACCCCCTATATATCATCATTGAGTAAACTTTGAACCTGTACCTCACAGTCAGCAGACACATTCCAGCCAATCAGCAGCAGACCGTCCCTCCCAAACCCTCCCACCTCCTGGACAGCATCCATTTTAGATTAATTCGGAATCTGCATTCTCAGTGAGAGGAGGGACAGTGCTGCTGCTGCTGATTCAATAGGGAAAGCGTTAGCTAGGGCAGTGTTCTGTGTCCACAGACTCATCTGCTGTAAGGACAGCGTCCTGACAGCACCCCAAAAAGCCCTTTTCAGGGCTGGTACATCAGTCTGCTTTTTATATATATATACTGTATATATATATATATATATATATATTGCAGTTGCCTGCCCGTGTGTGAGAGGCTGCAGGCTCAGTCACAGACAGTACTGTGTGCACACCATTCATACAAGGTGTGACAGAAAATACCTCGCAGATAAAAAAAAATTATATTTAATCTTTTTCTGTGATCTAATCACAGTTGCAAGCCAGTGTGTGTCAGGCCCACACAGACTGTATTGTGGCCACTGGCTAGTGGCTAGGCCTCCACTTATATCGTTACAGGGTGTCACTCACTCACAAATACCTCGCAGATAAAAAAGAAATTCTATTTAATATTTTTCTGCGATCTAATCACATTTGCAAGCCCGTGTGTGTCAGGCCCACACAGACTGTATTGTGGCCACTGGCTAGTGGCTAGGCCTCCACTTATACCGTTACAGGGTGTCACTCACTCACAAATACCTCGCAGATAAAAAAAATTATATTTAATATTTTTCTGTGAGATAATCACAGTTGCAAGCCTGTGTGTGTCAGGCCCACACAGACTGTATTGTGGCCACTGGCTAGGCCTCCACTTATACCGTTACAGGGTGTCACTCACTCACAAATACCTCGCAGATAAATAAAAATTCTATTTAATATTTTTCTGTGATATAATCACAGTTGCAAGCCAGTGTGTGTCAGGTCCACACAGACTGTACTGTGCACACTGCCCACGACTTATATAGGGTGGCACAATACCTTGCACGCATAGTAACACTTATCTAATAAAAAATGACAGGCAGAGGCAGGCCACGCCGCAGGGGCCGTGGTGTTCGTGGTGCTGTGATTTCCACTGGCCCTGGAATAATGCCCAGTGTTCAGAGGCCACGTACCCGTAACCCCAAAAATTCGGAGAAAATAGTTGACTGGCTTACACAGGACACCCAATCTTCAACAGCTTCCGCTAAGAACCTTGACGCACCATCCTCCTCCAGCTCAGCTTTGGTCACCTGCTCTCAAGTTACCACTCTCCCGCCCGCTGCCACCACCACCACTACCACCACAGCCGCTTCACTTGATCCCTCAGAGGAGTTATTTACACATCAGTTGGATGAAATTAGTGATGCGCAACCATTATTGCCAGAGGATGGAGATAACAGGGATATGTCTCAGTCAGGCAGCATTACACACATGGACGTACAGTGTGATGATGATGAGGATGATGTTGTACCTGCTGCTGCTTCCTTTGCTGAGGTATCAGATACAAGCGAAGTGGTTGAAGATGACGATGTGTCCGTGGATGCCACGTGGGTGCCTGCTCGAAGAGAAGAAGAAGAGGGGGAAAGTTCAGAAGGGGAGACAGAGAGCAGGAGGAGACGAGTTGGAAGCAGGGGGAGGTCGTCGCAAGGAGCTAGTGGCACAGTCAGACAGCATGTATCGGCACCCGGGGTCAGCCAGACAGCACGCCAATCAACGCATGCTGTTGCCACCACCAGAATGCCGTCATTGCAAAGCTCAGCAATGTGACATTTTTTTTGTGTGTCTGCCTCTGACAAAAGCGATGCCATTTGCAACCTGTGCCAAAAGAAACTGAGTCGTGGGAAATCCAACACCCACCTAGGTACAACTGCTTTGTGAAGGCACATGATCGCACATCACAAACGCCAATGGGATCAACACATGATGACGAGTAGAAGCAGCACACAAGCTCAAAGCCACCATCCTCCTGTCATGGTCTTACCTTCCTGCTGTTCTCCTTCGTTTGACATGTGCTGGCGGCCATCTTGGTTTCTGGGTTTCTTGTAGCCTTCCACCCTGCGGCTCCTCCTTCCCACTGGGAGGTGCTGGATGCCTAGCTCATATATATAGGAGGTCTGTGGCTTCAGTTCCTTGCTTGGTCCTCTTGTGTTCACATGCTTCTAAGACTGCTGCTGCTTCTGGTTCCTGATCCTGGCTTCGTCTGACTACCCTTCTGGTTCCTGACCTCTGGCTTCGCAAAGACTCTGCTCGGTTTCACCATCCGTTTGGACTTTTGCTTTACAGCTTTATTTTCAATAAAGCCTTCTTATTTTCACTTATCTCTTGTTGTACGTCTGGTTCATGGTTCCGTGACATTAGGACCAAGCCATGAATTCTGACGGTACAGGGCCATCCTCGCTACCCACGCTGGTTGCCAGACTTGATCAGCAGGATCACCTGTTGGGTCGGTTCGCTGTGGCGTTGCAAACCCTGCTTGAACGCACGGCTCATTTCGCTCCCGTTGCCGATGGGTCGGTTGTCGCTCCTGGGCTCGCTCCTACTGCCGCTCCGGTTGTTGCGCCAGAGTCTACCCCGACACCTGTTGTTGCGCCTGCGGTGTTTCGGGGTATGACCGGTTCTGCCCCTCTTCCACAGCGCTTTGGGGGAGAGCCAACTCAGTGCCGAGGTTTCCTTAACCAGGTGGGCATTTATTTCGAGTTGCTGCCACATGCCTTTCCTACTGAGAGATCAAAGGTGGGCTTCTTGATCTCGCTGCTCTCGGACAAGGCCTTGGCCTGGGCCAGCCCTTTATGGGAGAACAACAATCCGGTGGTTGCCGAGTTTTCCGGTTTTGTTGCTTCTCTTCGGAAGGTATTCGATGTGCCGGCTCGTGCTGCCTCTGCTGCGAAGCTCCTTATGTCCATCAGACAGGGTTCACGATCCGTAGCTGAATACGCCATTGAGTTTCGTACCCTGGCAGCAGAGGTGGGCTGGAATAATGAGGCTCTGGTCGCTGCTTTCTCTCATGGTCTCTCGGATGCCTTGAAGGATGAGGTTGCAGCTAAGGACCTACCAGTTGAGCTCGAGTCTCTTATTTCTTTCCTGATTTTGATTGACACCAGACTCAGGGAGAGACCTTCCTTTAAGGAGAACCTGCGGAGGTCTTCTAACAGATTGGTGCCTACGTTTGCTGTCCCACCCGTGCCTCCCTCTCCTCCCACGCCTCCTGGGGATGACTTGTCTGGGGGTGAACCCATGCAGCTGGGGTTTTCTCGCCTGTCCGAGGGGGAGAGGGCACTCCGGAGACGCGAGGGCCGATGCATGTACTGTGGTCTCGGTGGGCATTTTCGGTTGGCATGTCCGAACCGTCCGGGAAAACGCTCGTACCTGAGATCCTGTCGGGGGCAGATCTTGGGTGGAGTCTCCTCGTCCCCGGTTTCCTGTGTTGACAAACCACTGATCACTGTTGTCCTCTCCTGGGTCGGGGGCTCGGTGACGACCCAGGCGTTGGTGGACTCTGGTGCTGGTGGTTTGTTCATTGATAGTGTGTTCGCTGCCGCCAATTCCATTCCTCTGCAGGCTCGAGGTTCCCCACTGGCTCTTGAGGCGATAGACGGCAGACCCCTTCTGCCGCCACACGTGACTCATGAGACCCTTCCAGTGGGGATAGCCATTGGTGCCGTTCACAGAGAGTCGGTCTGCCTCCAGGATATTTCGTCTCCACACTACTCGGTGGTCTTGGGGTACCCCTGGCTCCAGAAGCATAATCCGACTTTCGATTGGAGATCGGTCGAGATCCTCTCGTGGTCACCGCAGTGTGGGGCTAGTTGCATCCATGGGTCTGTCAAGTTGCTGTGTACTTCCTCGGACTCTCTGTTGCCTCCTGAATACGAGGAGTACCGGGATGTATTCGATAAGGTGCGCGCGGTTGCCCTACCTCCGCACCGCCCATACGATTGTGCCATAGAGTTACAATCTGGTGCCGTTCCTCCTCGTGGCAAAGTCTATCCACTGTCGGTAGCGGAGAATGAGGCCATGGAGGAGTACGTGAGGGAGGCGCTTTCACGCGGACACATTCGCAAATCTTCGTCCCCGGCAGGGGCTGGATTTTTCTTTGTGAAAAAGAAGGGCGGTGAGTTGAGGCCTTGCATCGATTACATGGATCTCAATCGCATCACGATCAAGAACGCTTACCCGATACCCTTGATTTCCGAGCTGTTCGATCACCTTAAAGGGGCCACGGTCTTTACCAAACTCGACCTGAGGGCGGCATATAACCTGGTAAGGATCAAGGCGGGCGATGAGTGGAAGACCGCGTTTAACACCAGGACCGGTCATTATGAATCCTTGGTTATGCCCTTTGGGTTGTGCAATGCGCCTGCAGTCTTTCAGGAATTCATCAACGATGTTTTCCGTGACCTGTTGCAGCAGTGTGTGGTGGTCTATTTGGATGACATCTTGGTATATTCTGAATCCATGGAGGCCCACATTCTGGATGTCAGACGAGTGTTGCAACGGTTACGAGAGAACAAGCTGTTCGGTAAGCTTGAGAAATGCGAATTTCACCGATCCCAGGTAACCTTCTTAGGTTACATCATTTCCGCTGAGGGGTTCTCCATGGATCCTGAGAAGGTTTCGGCTGTCTTACAGTGGCCCCAGCCCAGTGGTCTTCGTTCCCTGCAGCGCTTTTTGGGCTTCGCCAATTATTATCGGAAGTTCATCAGGGACTTTTCCATGCTGGCCAAGCCTCTCACGGATCTGACCAGGAAGGGCAGTAATTCCCAGGTCTGGCCGCTCGAGGCCATCCGAGCTTTTGAGGCCCTAAAGTCCGCCTTTGTGTCGGCTCCGATTCTGTCGCATCCCAACCCTGGGTTGCCCTTTGTCCTCGAGGTGGACGCGTCTGAGACGGGAGTAGGCGCCCTTCTGTCTCAGCGTAGAACACCAGAGGGTCCTCTGCTTCCCTGTGGGTTTTACTCCCGGAAACTGTCTTCCGCGGAGTGCAACTATCAGATTGGTGACAGGGAGTTATTGGCCATCGTGCAGGCCCTTAAAGAATGGAGGCACTTGCTCGAGGGTTCGGTGGTTCCGGTTCTCATCCTGACGGACCACAAGAATCTGACATACCTTTCTGAGGCCAAGAGATTGACACCACGTCAGGCCAGATGGGCTCTGTTCTTGTCACGTTTTAATTACGTGGTCTCCTACCTACCCGGTTCCAAGAACATCAGGGCGGATGCCTTATCACGGCAGTACTCCGAGCTGTCCAGGGAGGAGTCGATTCCGACTTCGGTCATACCTCCGAATCAGATCCTGGCCGCCATTCGCACCAGCCTGACCTCTCCCCTGGGTGAGCAAATTTTGGCGGCTCAATCTGGTGCTCCCTCTGGGAGACCCAACGGCAGATGTTTTGTGCCTGAGGAGTTGCGCACTCGGTTGTTGCGAACCTACCATAACTCCAAGACCGCGGGGCATCCTGGAAAGAATCAGCTGTCCTGGGCTGTTTCACGTCTGTTCTGGTGGCCTTCCCTACGTTCCGACATCGCCGCATATGTAGCGGCATGCTCCGTTTGTGCCCAGAGTAAGTCCCCTCGGCACCTTCCGTTGGGCCTTCTGCAACCCATAGCCACCGGGGAGCGCCCATGGTCACACCTGGGGATGGATTTCATTGTGGACCTCCCTGCATCCCGAGGCCATACGGTCATTCTCATGATTGTGGATCGGTTTTCCAAAATGTGCCACTGTGTTCCTCTCAAGAAGTTACCCTCTGCACAAGAGTTGGCCACGATTTTTGCCAGGGAGGTCTTCCGGTTGCACGGTTTGCCCAAGGAGATTGTGTCGGATCGGGGGAGTCAGTTTGTGTCCAGGTTCTGGCGCGCCTTTTGCTCCCAGTTGGGGATTCATCTCTCCTTCTCCTCGGCCTACCACCCTCAGTCCAATGGGGCCGCAGAACGATCCAATCAGGCCTTGGAGCAATTCCTTTGTTGCTATGTCTCCGATCACCAAGACAATTGGGTTGACCTCCTGCCTTGGGCTGAGTTTGCCAGGAACACGGCGGTGAACTCTTCCTCTGGGACGTCTCCCTTCATGGCCAATTATGGGTTCCAACCTGCCGTGTTACCGGAGGTATTCTCTCCCCAGGATATTCCGGCTGTGGAGGATCACCTTTCCGTCCTACGTGCTTCTTGGGTACAGATCCAGAAGTCCCTTGAGGTCTCTGCGCAGCGCCAGAGACTCCAGGCTGATCGCAGACGAGCGCCTGCTCCTTCCTACCAGGTCGGAGACCGTGTATGGTTGTCCACCCGCAACCTCAACCTTCGAGTGCCCACTCCCAAGCTGGCGCCTCGCTTTGTTGGTCCCTTCCGAGTGCTTCGCAGGGTAAACCCGGTAGCCTATGCCCTTGCGCTTCCTCCTGGCATGCGGATCTCCAACGTGTTTCATGTCTCCCTGTTGAAGCCACTGGTGTGTAATCGTTTCACTTCCTCGGTTCCTCGGCCTCGTCTGGTCCAAGTGGGCAATCGTGAGGAATATGAGGTGAGCAATATCCTGGACTCACGCCTGGTCCGCGGTCGGTTGCAGTTTTTGGTCCATTGGCGTGGTTATGGTCCAGAGGAGCGTTCCTGGGTTCCCTCCGCAGATGTCCATGCTCCTGCCTTGCTCCGAGCCTTCCACGCACGCTTCCCTCAGAAACCGTTTTGTGCTCCGCGGAGGAGGGGCCCTTGAGGGGGAGGTACTGTCATGGTCTTACCTTCCTGCTGTTCTCCTTCGTTTGACATGTGCTGGCGGCCATCTTGGTTTCTGGGTTTCTTGTAGCCTTCCACCCTGAGGCTCCTCCTTCCCACTGGGAGGTGCTGGATGCCTAGCTCATATATATAGGAGGTCTGTGGCTTCAGTTCCTTGCTTGGTCCTCTTGTGTTCACATGCTTCTAAGACTGCTGCTGCTTCTGGTTCCTGATCCTGGCTTCGTCTGACTACCCTTCTGGTTCCTGACCTCTGGCTTCGCAAAGACTCTGCTCGGTTTCACCATCCGTTTGGACTTTTGCTTTACAGCTTTATTTTCAATAAAGCCTTCTTATTTTCACTTATCTCTTGTTGTACGTCTGGTTCATGGTTCCGTGACACCTCCTCCTAGTCCAGCATCTTCAGCCACGTCAACCACTGCTGTTCTCCTTGCCCCCTCTCAACCACCCGCCACTCCGCCTCTCACCTTCAGCAGTTCCATCTCATCTGCCCAAAGTCAGGTGTCTTTAAAGGAAATGTTTGAGCGTAGGAAGCCAATGTCACAGAGTCACCCCCTTGCCCGGCGTCTGACAGCTGGCTTGACGGAACTCTTAGCCCGCCAGCTTTTACCATACCAGCTGGTGGAGTCTGAGGCCTTCAAAAAATTTGTCGCTATTGGGACACCACAGTGGAAGGTACCCGGACACATTTTTTTTTCAAAAAGGCAATCCCAAACTTCTACTCAGTGATTGAAAAGGAAGTCATGGCATCTCTGGCATACAGTGCTGGGGCAAGGGTCCATCTGACCACTGATACCTGGTCTGCAAAGTACGGTCAGGGCAGGTATATCACCTACACTGCGCATTGGGTCAACTTGCTGACGGCTGACAAGCATGGAATGCGTGGCTCTGCAGCGGAGTTGGTGACACCGCCACGACTTGCAGGCAGGCCTACTGCCACCTCCTCTACTCCTTCTACTCCATCCTCTTCCATAACCTCCTCGGCTGAGTCCTCTTCTGCTGCGGCATCTGGCTGCACATCAACTGAATCCCCCCAGCTCCCCAGGGGCTATTCCACATCCCGGATACGACAGTGTCACGCTGTCTTGGGGTTGACTTGCCTGAGAGCAGAGAGACACACCAGACCAGCACTCCAGTCCGCCCTGAACGCACAGGTGGATCAGTGGCTGACCCCGCACCAACTGGAGATCGGCAAAGTGGTGTGTGACAATGGAAGCAATTTGTTGGCGGCATTGAATTTGGGCAAGTTGTCACATGTGCCGTGCATGGCACATATGTTGAATCTCATCGTACAACGCTTTGTGTCCAAGTACCCAGGCTTACAGGACGTCCTCAAGCAGGCCAGGAAGGTGTGTGGCCATTTCAGGCGTTCCTACGCGGCCATGGCGCACTTTTCAGACATTCAGCGCCGAAAAAACATACCAGTGAGGCGCCTGATTTGCGACAGCCCGACACTTTGGAATTCAACACTCCTAATGTTCGACCGACTACTCCAACAATAAAAAGCCGTCAACGAGTATTTGTATGACCGGGGTGCTAGGACAGCCTCTGCGGAGCTGGGAATATTTTTTCCACGTTACTGGACGCTCATGCGCAATGCCTGTAGGCTCATGCGTCCTTTTGAGGAGGTGACAAACCTAGTCAGTCGCACTGAAGGCACCATCAGCGACCTCATCCCATTTGTTTTCTTCCTGGAGCGTGCCCTGCGAAGAGTGCTGGATCAGGCTGTAGATGAGCGTGAAGAGGAAGAGGAAGAGTTGTGGTCACCATCACCACCAGAAACAGCCTTGTCATCATTGCTTGCCGGACCTGCGGCAACGCTGCAAGAGGAGTATGAGGAAGAGGAGTCAGAGGAGGAATGTGGCTTTGACGAGGAGGAAGACCAACCACAGCAGGTATCCCAGGGTGCTCGTTGTTGTCACCTATCTAGGACCCGTGGTGTTGTACATGGCTGGGGTGAAGAACAGACCGTCAATGACATCAGTGAGGACGAGGAACGGGAAATGAGTAGCTCGGCATCTAACCTTGTGCAAATGGGGTCTTTCATGCTATCATGTCTGTTGAGGGACCCTCGTATAAAAAGGATGAAGGAGAACAACCTGTACTGGGTGGCCACGCTACTAGACCCCGGTATAAGCAGAAAGTGGCGGAAATGTTACCAACTTACCGAAAGTCAGAAAGGATGCAGCAGTTCAAAACAAAACAAAAAAATATGCTTTACACAGCTTATAAGGGGGATGTCACAGCACAACGGGAATCTAACAGGGGAAGAGGTGAAAGTAATCCTCCTCCTACCACGACCACGGCGGCAAGGACAGGACGCTTTACAGATGTGTTGTTGATGGAGGACATGCGGAGCTTTTTTAGTCCTACACATCGCCACAGCCCTTCGGGATCCAGCCTTAGAGAACGACTCGACCGACAGGTAGCAGACTACCTCGCCTTAACTGCAGATATCGATACTCTGAGGAGCGATGAACCCCTTGACCACTGGGTGTGCAGGCTTGACCTGTGGCCTGAGCTATCCCAGTTTGCGATAGAACTTCTGGCCTGCCCCGCTTCAAGTGTCCTGTCAGAAAGGACCTTCAGTGCAGCAGAAGGCATTGTCACTGACAAAAGAAGTCGCCTCGGTCAAAAAAGTGTTGATTACCTCACCTTCATTAAGATGAATGAGGCATGGATCCCGAAGGGACTGACAGTGGGGGATACGTTTGACTAACAAAAGGCCTGATGACATGCCTTGGCCTCAAAATGGTCCCCACGCTGCTGTATTTAATGTCTGCATTCCGGGTGACTTTCGTGAATTCTCCGCCACCAACTAGGGTTCAAGCCGCAATTTTTTAGTCACCTTTCTGCCTTGAAAACATCAATTTTTCCGGCCGCTGCTACAACAGCGGCTGCAACAATAACATTATTTTTCAGGCATGTGTACAGTCGTGGCCAAAAGTTTTGAGAATTACATAAATATTGGAAATTGGAAAAGTTGCTGCTTAAGTTTTTATAATAGCAATTTGCATATACTCCAGAATGTTATGAAGAGTGATCAGATAAATTGCATATTCCTTCTTTGCCATGAAAATTAACTTAATCCCAACAAAAACTTTCCACTGCATTTCATTGCTGTCATTAAAGGACCTGCTGAGATCATTTCAGTAATCGTCTTGTTAACTCAGGTGAGAATGTTGACGAGCACAAGGCTGGAGATCATTATGTCAGGCTGATTGGGTTAAAATGGCAGGCTTGACATGTTAAAAGGAGCGTGATGCTTGAAATCATTGTTCTTCCATTGTTAACCATGGTGAACTGCAAAGAAACGCGTGCAGCCATCATTGCGTTGCATAAAAATAGCTTCACAGGCAAGGATTTTGTGGCTACTAAGATTGCACCTCAATCAACAATTTATAGGATCTTCAAGAACTTCAAGGAAAGAGGTTCAATTTTTGTTAAGAAGGCTTCAGGGCGTCCAAGAAAGTCCAGCAAGCGCCAGGATCGTCTCCTAAAGAGGATTCAGCTGCGGGATCGGAGTGCTACCAGTGCAGAGCTTGCTCAGGAATGGCAGCAGGCAGGTGTGAGCGCATCTGCACGCACAGTGAGGCGAAGACTTTTGGAAGATGGCCTGGTGTCAAGAAGGGCAGCAAAGAAGCCACTTCTCTCCAAAAAAAACATCAGGGACAGATTGATCTTTCACAGAAAGTTTGGTGAATGGACTGCTGAGAACTGGGGCAAAGTCATATTCTCCGATGAAGCCTCTTTCCGATTGTTTGGGGCATCTGGAAAAAGGCTTGTCCGGAGAAGAAAAGGTGAGCGCTACCATCAGTCCTGTGTCATGCCAACAGTAAAGCATCCTGAGACCATTCATGTGTGGGGTTGCTTCTCATCCAAGGGAGTGGGCTCACTCACAATTTTGCCCAAAAACACAGCCATGAATAAAGAATGGTCTCAAAACACCCTCCAACAGCAACTTCTTCCAACAATCCAACAACAGTTTGGTGAAGAACAATGCATTTTCCAGCACGATGGAGCACCGTGCCATAAGGCAAAAGTGATAACTAAGTGGCTCGGGGACCAAAATGTTGACATTTTGGGTCAATGGCCTGGAACCTCCCCAGATCTTAATCCCATTGAGAACTTGTGGTCAATCCTCAAGAGGTGGGTGGATAAACAAAAACCCACTAATTCTGACTTGGTTGCTATCAGTCAGGAATTGGCCCAGAAGTTGATTGAGAGCATGCCCAGTCGAATTGCAGAGGTCCTGAAAAAGAAGGGCCAACACTGCAAATACTGACTCTTTACATAAATGTCATGTAATTGTCGATAAAAGCCTTTGAAACGTATGAAGTGCGTGTAATTATATTTCACTACATCACAGAAACAACTGAAACAAAGATCTAAAAGCAGTTTAGCAGCAAACTTTGTGAAAACTAAAATTTGTGTCATTCTCAAAACTTTTGGCCACGACTGTACATGCCTAATTTTTCGGGCCTCTGGTGCTGCACTGTGGCTGCAAAAAAAAAAAAAAAAGGCACATACAAGTGTCAATTCCCTTTCGTGATCGTTACCTTGTTGTGGTGAAGGGGCTTGCGTATCACAATGAAGCGATCATCACCTCCATGAGTGTGTTGGCAATGTTGCCACACCCCAGATGATAAGGCCGTTGCTTCATTATTATCAGACCAAAAGCGATCGGCTGGATAATTTTTCATAGAAAAAACTTTAATTTTTTTTTTTTTTTTTTAAAGTTGTATGGGTGGGTTTTTAATACATAAAATAAAAAAATCATAATAAAGTCTCTTAATAGTTTATTAGAAATAATGCAGACAATTTAAAAAATCGCCATCAATTCCAATACAAAGCAAGTACAAAGCTCAGAACAAAATTATTCCAGGATGTCGTAATGGTTCATTAATTCGACAATTGTTAATCAATTCGACACACGTCCCCGGATAGGGGACGTAACAGTGATTAAACTGATAGGAATAGTACTAGTTAAGACACCACTCATATAGGGTGTCACAGCACATTGCTCCGTGCACGCGCAGTGCCCCAATTTGGGAGTAAGAGGACCGACCAAGCTGCTTTTTCCATCTCCTGGTTCCTAAAATCAATTCAGTTTGGTGTATCAGAGTTTGGTCTGTCACTGTGAAGACAGTCGAAGGTACCCGGCCTAAAATCTTTTTCACAAAAGGCAATCCCACCCTGATATGGGACGTAACAGGGATTAAACTGATGAGAATAGTACTACAGAAAATAGCACTCATATCGGGTGGGACAGTAAATTGCACGGGGCAGACGCAGTGACCGTGGCGTAGATTCAAACAAAGGGGACGGAGACAGCATTTTTTTAACCATCTCCCCGTTTGAAAAATCTATTTAATAAATGGACCCCAGAATGGGGACGTAACAGGGATTAAACTGATGAGAAGAGAGAACTACAGAAAATACCACTCATATCGGGTGGGGCAGTAAATTGCACGGCGCAGATGCAGTGACCGTGGCGTGGATTCAAACAAAGGGGAGGGAGACAGCGTTTTTTTAACCATCTCCCCGTTCGAAAAATCAATTTAATAAATGGACCCCAGAATGGGGACGTAACAGGGATTAAACTGATGAGAAGAGAGAACTATAGAAAATAGCACTCATATCGGGTGGGACAGTAAATTGCACGGCGCAGATGCAGTGACCGTGGATTCAAACAAAGGGGAGGGAGCCAGCGTTTTTTTAACCATCTCCCCATTCGAAAAATCTATTCAATTCACCTTTCTGGGAGCCTTGGTGTTGTACGTGGCTGGTTGGAGGAAAAAAACTTCAATGACATCAACGGGACATGGCTAGCTTGGTATCCAACCTTGTACAAATGGGGAGTTTGCGGTTGGGCAAATGGACTATTTGCGGTTGTTTGCAGTGCATTAAAAGGGGAGTTTGGTCTGTCAATGTCTGTGAAGCGGGCGTAACCCTTACACTACCTGATCGATACAACATTATACCTGATCGTGTACACACACTGGATGTTTTAAACCACGTTCTTCAAAAAAAAATTGGATTGTTAGGTGATTTATGCCCTTTATGGATTAAAATCCAACTCTGTGTCAACTATGTAATTTTCCATGGGAGTTTTGCCATGGATCCCCCTCCGGCATGCCACAGTCCAGGTGTTAGTCCCCTTGAAACTATTTTTCCATCACTACTGTGGCTAGAAAGAGTCCCTGTGGGTTTTAAAATCCGCCTGCCTATTGAAGTCTATGGCGGTTCGCCCGGTTTACAGATGTCGCGAACGGAAAATTTTATGTTCGCGACATCTGTAGTCACTATCCTTCCCCCTGTGTGTGTGTGGACGTGACCATTACACTGTAGTGCATAGATTATCTCAGTAAACATTTTAACAGCTTTTAAAGTGTGAACTATAGGATTATCCCTTTAGCAGTGAAGCAGCTCTTATGCATGGCTATCCCTTCCGGAGTCAATTTGAATAGTCAAGACTAAGGCCTCTTTCACACGGCCATTTTTTTTTCCGTTTTGCGGGCCGTTTTTTGCGGTCCGTATACGGAACCATTCATTTCAATGGTTCCGCAAAAAAAACGGAATGTGTTCCGTATGCATTCCGTTTCCGTATTTCAGTTTTTCCGTTCCGTTTAAAGATAGAACATGTCATATATTTGGCCGCAAATCACTTTCCGTTGCTCCATTAAAGTCTATGGGTCCGCAAAAAAACGGAATGCATACGGAAATGCATCCGTATGTCTTCCGTATCCGTTCCGTTTTTTGCGGAACCATCTATTGAAAATGTTATGCCCAGCCCAATTTTTTCTATGAAATTACTGTACACTGTATATGCCATACGGAAAAACGGAACGGAAAAACGGAACGGAAACGGAAACACAACGGAAACAAAAAACGGAACAACGGATCCGTTTAAAACGGACCGCAAAACACTGAAAAAGACATACTGTCGTGTGAAAGAGGCCTAAAGAAGTAAGTGAACACCAGCAATTTATCATTGATGCCTTTTATTAGAAGACCTGTGCCAATATCCTTGACTTGTTTTAAAGGAAGAAAAAAGAAAAAAATTTAATGAACCCTCCCTGGGCCCAGTATAATGTATCTTTTAGGATAGCAATTAAAAGCCCATAAATAAAACGTGCTTCGTGGACCAGGCCCTTCTTCAGTTACACAGGACAATGAAGTTGCAGAGTTCCTAACCTTTTGTTAGCTGCCAGCCACACACAATATCAAAGGGGAAACATCTATTAAAGGTATGATTTTACCATAGCATTATCTGCCAAGGATTTGGTTTAAGCCTTGTAATTCTATGACTTATAGTATGAATAACAGCTGGTAGCTACATGCAGGGGGCTCAAGTACCACATGTGTTTTCAGAGCCACTGTTTGGGGAGCGATGCATTAGGGCACCAATAGGCTGTTCATTAAAAATATTATAATTGCTTTTTCTTCACAATACAGTAAGTAATGAAATGTATTGGAAGGGACAATGAATGTAAACTACATTCAGTTGTACAATTGTTCTTTTATATAATATATTTCTAATCCCACACACTATAATTAGACCATGAAAATAGGTATTTACTGGTTCAATGTTTGGACGGTCTCGGGAAACTAAGAACAGTTGGCAACAACTCCAATTTCCCTCTGAAAAGACTATTTTGCATTTATAACAATGGCATATTTTTCTTAAAAGCCCCTAATTATATGCCTTATGCTGTCATAGTGGACAATAACCCAGAACCGCAAAGCTCCATTCATTGGTAGCTTGAGGTCTCATGGGCGTGAGATTAGGTTCTGACTGATTCAGAGAAAACTAGAATGTTTCTTATTAAAAAAAAAAAAAATACATGTGTCAGTGTCACTCCAAGCGCTTAGGATTTCTGCAGATCAGCTGCTTTTTCTTTATCTGTGCCAGGCTAATGATGGCTTTTAAATAACTTTGCAAACAAAGAACAAATCAGAAACTACAATTTTGTGCTTGGAAAACAAAGTAAATGCTGTAGAATAAAAATAGACAAGAAGAAGAAAGAAAATGCACATAAAACGAATGCAGTAATAATCTCAATTTACAGATATGCAGAAAAGTTTCTTTGGTGCAAGATATAAAGGCCTCATATCAACAAAGGCATGGCTTCTAGATTATTTTCTGCCTTCCATTCAAAGCTTTTTCATATTCGATAATACATAATTTCTTTTTATAACAGTCTGTTTGGTTTATAAAAGGCAAATCTACTTTTTACTCATGGAAAAATTGATCACCACCTACTGGAGCCAAAATGGTCTGGTTAATATCAGCTTCTTTTCACTTTGTGTGATATTCTTATTTAGATAGATTTTACCTATTACATGTGATCAGTGTATTTGAAAACAACAAATATAACTTTTTATGTTACCTTCATATCACTGGTGGAGGTAAAATGACATGTAAAGCTTCAGAATGAAAGGTTTTCTCATCTACTACTGGGTGGCAAATGGCTTTATAAGACAAGGCAATGTCATGCAGGTATAGTACGGGCAAAAGGCTCACCGGAGGTTTTCTTCTTTACTGCGCCTGCGTCAGTTACTGAACCGCACAGAGCAGTGCGAGAATTTATAAGAAATCAGATGACAATTACAATGCCTAGCCCTATCAATAAAAGGGCAGGGGGTGCAGCAGCAGCAGCAAGGAGAAGGGATTCACTAGGAGTAAGGCCTCATGCACACGACAGTGTTTTTTCACTGTCAGTGATTTGGCTTCAGTGGTCCGTGTCCGATTTTGCTTCAGTTGTGTTTCCTTGTGTCTTCCTTTTTTTTTTGTCTGACAGGGGGAAAAAAGGAAGGTTAATGAAAAGTGTAATTTTATTGCACCATGGTCTTGTAGAAAAAAAGCGGACACGGATGACATACCAGTTGTGCATCCGTTTTTTTTTGACGGGCCCATTGACTTGAATGGGTCCGTCCTCCATTTTCCACTGACAAGAATAGGACAGAACGGACGCGTGCATGAGGCCTAAGGCTCCCTTCACACGTCCACAAAATGGGTCCACAGGTGCGGACCCTTTCATTTTCAATGGGGCCGGAATGTGCTGTCCGCATCTGTATTTGCGGATCCGCATCCGCAACTGCGGATCCGCACTTCCGCATCCGTGCTTCCGTTTCCGAAAAAAAAATAGAACATGTCCTATTCTTGTCCGCAATTACAGACAAGATTAGGCATTTTCATTTATAGTGCCGGCGATGTGCGGTCCGCAAATTGCGGAATGCACATTGCCGGTGTCTGTGTTTTGCAGATCCGCAAAACACTTACGGACGTGTGAATGGACCCTAAGGCCTCTCTCACACAACGTTTTTTTCTTCCGTTTTGTGGGCTGTTTTTTACGTTCCATATATGGTCCGTATACGGAACCATTCATTTTAATGGTTCCACAAAAAAAAACGGAATGTACTCCGTATGTATTCCATTTCCGTATTTCCGTTTTTCCTTTCCGTTGAAAGATAGAACATGTACTATTATTGCCCGCAAATCACGTTCCGTGGCTCCATTCAAGTCAATGGGTCTGCAAAAAAAAAAACGGAACACATACGGAAATGCATCCGTATGTCTTCCGTATCCGTTCTGTTTTTGCGGAACAATCTATTGAAAATGTTATGCCCAGCCCATTTTTTTCTATGTAATTACTGTATATGCCATATGGAAAAACAGAACAGAAAAACGGAAACACAACAGAAACAAAAAAAAAGGAAAAACGGAACGCAAAACACTGAAATAGCCATACGGTAGTGTGAAAGAGGCCTAATGGTAACACCCCCATTGCTTCTAGAGGCTTATTTGCATATATTAAAACTTATTGTTTTCACCAGAATGCGACCACATTTGGGGATAGGACCAGCTGTAGCTGTAGGAACAGGTCATTAAAGATGGTGCCCGCTCCTGCTCACGTGCAGGCACCATAGCCAGGGGGGTGCCTGCTGTTTCATACAGAGACATGAATTGACTTGCCAAGTTTGCAATTTAAACTTAGGCTACTTTCACATCTGCGCTTTCAATTCCGCTATTGAAATCCGTCATAGGATCTCAATAGCGGAAGAAAACGCTTCAGTTTTGTCCCCATTCATTGTCAATGGGGACAAAACTGAACTGAACGAAACAGAATTCTTCAAAATGCATTCCGTTCTATTTGGTTGAGTCCCCCATCGCGAACAGAAAAAACACTGCAAGACGCACAATATAAGTCAATGGGGACGGATCCGTGTTCTCTGACACAATAGAAAACTGATCCGTCCCCCTTGACTTTCAATGGTGTTCAAGACGGATCCGTCATGGCTATAGAAGACATAATACAACCAGATCCGTTCATGACGGATGCATGCGGTTGTATTATTGTAACGGAAGCGTTTTAGCAAATCCATGACGGATCCGCAAAAAACACGCTAGTGTGAAAGTAGCCTTAGGTGGAACAATTTATTCAAAGTAGGTGAGTCAAATCATAATATTGGCAAACAATTGCAAACTTGGCAAAATGGTTACTTTTTCAAATTCTCATCTATATTTAGGTGCACCTGGTAAGCATAATCCTCCCTTCCTCAAAATAAAGCAGTGAACTGAATATGAATCCAGACCAACGTATTAATATTCTAAAACCGCAGAGAGCTCAGCATCTAAGATTAAGGCACAAGGACATACTGAAACACAATGTGCTCATTAGGAAAATAAGATGGGAGAGAGACGGGTGGAGTGAGAGAAATGTAAGGGGAGAAGTCATGTGTGCTGCCTTTCTATTAAAGTCACTGCATTTTGCTTGGGATCCCGTTGTCCCAAGAGGGTCTCATCTCGAAGACCCTCACTAACTGTATGAGAAATTTATGATGTATCCAGTTTAACCCCTTGCTGTTTATTCCCTTACTCTTTCTCCAGCTCATTACTTTAAACATTAAAGGGGCTACCAAGGAAATGAATAGGTCATCATTATCACATCAGCAGTGTCCGAGTCCCAGCACCCCCACCGATCAGCTGTTTCAGGGATCTGCGGCACTCACCGGGGTTCTGGTGTGAGTGGCAGACTAACAGCAGCTCATAAAGCACAGTGCCATACATTGTATAGTGGCTGTGCTTGGTATTACAGTTCAGTCCATTTCTCTTCAATGGGGCTGAGCTGTAACTAGGTTGTGATATGAGAATCTGATATGAGGGTCTGATCTGATATGAGGGAATGAGGATCTAATATGGTGGTCTGATTTGAGGATCTGATATGGCGGTTTGATTTGAGGATCTGATTTAAGTTCTGATAAGGAGGTCTGATCTGATCAGACCACCATCATAACCTCAGATCAGACTCAAAATAAATAAATAACCTTATATCTTCTGCTCCGCCGCTGCTCTTCATGTCCGGTGTCCTCTCCTGCAGTCCCTGCTCGCTGGTCTCCTAAATCCAGTCATCTGACTGCGTACAGCGTCAGGTCATAGTGCGTGCTGTATGTCCATGCGCTGTTCACAGTAAGGACAGTGCAGCGTGGCCCGGAGGATACCAGGGAGGACGGGTGAGTACAGCACTCACAGAGATTTTCTACCTCGCCTCCTGCAGACTAGTCAGCACTTCCATCATTGAAACACTCACTATTATTCAAGAATGGCCCCCCTTTCACGCTGGGCCCCTGTGCAGCTGAACCGGCTGCACACACAGTATGTCTGCCCCTGGTACTGAGCCCCCTTGTACACTATACTGTGCCATCTTATATCCTGTGTTGTGCCCCTAGTCATTAACTGTACTGTGCCTCCTTATGCCCTGTTATGCAGTCACAGTTTAGTGTTGTTATCCAGTAACTGTATGGCAGTGTTATGCAGTCACTCTATGGTGCAGTTATAAAGTCACTGTATGATAACCTGTCACTATATGGAGGTGGTATCGAGTGACTGTATGGTGGTATTATTTAGTCACTGTGTGGTGGTTTTATCCAGTCTGGGTATGGGGCTATTATCCAATCACATGTTGGTGTTTGCTATCCAATCACTGTATTGAGCTATTATCCAGCATGGTGGTATTATTTAGTCTCTGTATGTTGGTGATATATAGTTTGTAGAGGGAAGGGGGAGATTTAGATATATATGTATATGACCATTAAAATATGCATAGATACATTTATATATTAGCCCTGAATGGCCAGTGGGGATATATGTTACATAATATATACATATATTCCCTGTGTATATGTTTGCATGGGCCCAGTATTTGCCCATATGTCCCTTGTAGGTGTATGTGGGCCCAGTATATGGATATATATTTGTATATATAGATATGCATATATGCCCCAGTATTATATGCATGTCTCTATATATTTATTGTGCCACAGGTATGTGTGTGTATATATACACTCACCTAAAGAATTATTAGGAACACCTGTTCTATTTCTCATTAATGCAATTATCTAGTCAACCAATCACATGGCAGTTGCTTCAATGCATTTAGGGGGGTGGTCCTGGTCAAGACAATCTCCTGAACTCCAAACTGAATGTCAGAATAGGAAAGAAAGGTGATTTAAGCAATTTTGAGCGTGGCATGGTTGTTGGTGCCAGACGGGCCGTTCTGAGTATTTCACAATCTGCTCAGTTACTGGGATTTTCACGCACAACCATTTCTAGGGTTTACAAAGAATGGTGTGAAAAGGGAAAAACATCCAGTATGCGGCAGTCCTGTGGGCGAAAATGCCTTGTGGATGCTAGAGGTCAGAGGAGAATGGGCCGACTGATTCAAGCTGATAGAAGAGCAATGTTGACTGAAATAACCACTCGTTACAACCGAGGTATGCAGCAAAGCATTTGTGAAGCCACAACACGCACAACCTTGAGGCGGATAGACTACAACAGCAGAAGACCCCACCGGGTGCCACTCATCTCCACTACAAATAGGAAAAAGAGGCTACAATTTTCACAAGCTCACCAAAATTGGACTGTTGAAGACTGGAAAAATGTTGCCTGGTCTGATGAGTCTCGATTTCTGTTGAGACATTCAAATGGTAGAGTCCGAATTTGGCGTTAACAGAATGAGAACATGTATCCACCATGCCTTGTTACCACTGTGCAGGCTGGTGGTGGTGGTGTAATGGTGTGGGGTATGTTTTCTGGGCACACTTTAGGCCCCTTAGTGCCAATTGGGCATCGTTTAAATGCCACGGGCTACCTGAGCATTGTTTCTGACCATGTCCATCCCTTCATGACCACCATGTACCCATCCTCTGATGGGTACTTCCAGCAGGATAATGCACCATGTCACAAAGCTCGAATCATTTCAGATTGGTTTCTTGAACATGACAATGAGTTCACTGTACTAAAATGGCCCCCACAGTCACCAGATCTCAACCCAATAGAGTATCTTTGGAATGTGGTGGAACGGGAGCTTCGTGCCCTGGATGTGCATCCCTCAAATCTCCATCAACTGCAAGATGCTATCCTATCAATATGGGCCAACATTTCTAAAGAATGCTATCAGCACCTTGTTGAATCAATGCCACGTAGAATTAAGGCAGTTCTGAAGGCAAAAGGGGGTCCAACACCGTATTAGTATGGTGTTCCTAATAATTCTTTAGGTGAGTGTATATGTATGTATGTATGTATGTGTGTGTGTATGTTACGCAAAAACTCAAAAACGCAATCATCGATTTCAACAAAACTTGGTATACACATCCCTTGCTACCTGGAAAGAAATCTTGTGAGGGTCTCGGCTCTCTACGGCGTACCGTTTCCGAGATATTCCCAAAAAATGACCTGTATTATCCAATACAAGCCTGCCAGCCTTTCACTTATATCCTAACTGCCAACTGACGGGTGCTGTGGAGTTCACAGTTAAAGGGCTAGTCACCATGAAAGTCACTGTTAAAGGGGCGGTCACCATCAAAGTCACTGTTAAAGGGGCGGTCACCGTCAAAGTCACAGTTAAAGGGGAGACTTTAAGCCTCCTTCTAATTATAAAGTTATTGTGACAACTAAATCAACAGGGAGGGTGGGTTGGCAGCAGATCTTCAAAATACGGCTTGGCAGACAGTCTAATGCTGGCAGCCACAAAAAATTATTTACCCAACATAACACCATCCAATAACCCCTTATCTAATTTCCAAACTGTTGTTTGGTTTCCCTAAACGTCAATTACTCAGTCACAATACCCTATAGGGCACCTTCCTAACAAATCCCATGTTACCTCATCCTATCTTGTAACTAGTTCTACCCATCTATAACACTTTTTTTTACCAACAAAATGAGGCAAATCCACTATTGGTATAATTCATAATCCCATGCAGATTCCTCCATATAGGAATTTCTTGATCTTTACCTTTGTTATGATTTATGAGTTGTTTGTATAAATTCTTAACATTATGTCATTACTACAGGTCAACCTGTTCCCTCGGTCTGCCACCACAAAAAAAACTAAAAAAACAAACAGAGGAGGTGCCCATGGAGGAGGAGTGTGAGGAGCAGGAGGAGGGAGAAAATGTGGAGGCCACTTCCCCCCAAGATGTTGGCGAGACAGAGGCGACAGAGTAGGAGGCCGGACCTTCCCAGCCACCAGATTCTGCCCCCCAGCTCCAGAAGAGGAGGAAGATGTGGTCTACACCCCCCCCACCGGGAGGGTAAATATGTTCACACATTACTATGATTTGGTATACATACAAGCATCCCACGATCCCCCCACCACCCTGCATCTTCAGAGCTGTAATGCACATGTGTAATGAATCTGAAAAATAGCAACCCTTAGTTAACATGGCAGCCTGTTTAGCTGAGCTGCATTTGCACCCCGGTTCACAAACGTTTATGCCTGGGGGCAGGGTGTGGGTCCGTAATAGATTGTCCCTCTGCATCAAGTCACGTCTCGTTGAGGCATACTCTTAATGGCCAGCCGTGAACTGGTTAAAAGTGGCAACAATGAGGGGAGAACAGAAACTAGTGTAATAGGAAAATAAACAAAAATGCGACATACTCTGTAAACTACCAAAAAACTATTAACTAACCAAATAAATAACATTATACTCTATCCGAACTATCACTAAGAAAACCAAAATATAATTAATGTAAATATCTATATGTATTGTATTTAGATGTAAATAGGCAGTGTTTAAACACATACTACACACAATGCACTAATTGTCTTGTATGTAACCCTAATTGAAAGCACTTAGAGGACAGCAAAAAAGAATTTATTAATGATGTTGTGGAACTAAAAAACCTGCAGCATTGTGTCAATATGAAGGTTCGAGAAATGGAGGAAAAACACCTTCTCCAATTGCAAAAAATGGACCAAATATTATTGGAGCCATTGAGGCTTGTTTTCTTATTTTTGTTAGAAATACATTTTTTCAGTTTGATAACGTGTGCTGTCATTTTTTTTTAATGTAATGTTACGGTGTAATTTTATACGTTTGTTGTAAGGCCCCTTTATTCCAGGGTCAGGACAGACAGCAGAACAGACAGCATTAGGTACATGGTAAGGCCTCATGCACACGACCGTTTTTTTTTGCGGTCCGCAAAAACGGGTTCCGTTTTTCCGTGATCCGTGACCGTTTAATCATCCGTGGGTCTTCCTTGATTTTTGGAGGATCCACGGACATGAAAAAAAAGTCGTTTTGGTGTCCGCCTGGCCGTGCGGAGCCAAACGGATCCGTCCTGAATTACAATGCAAGTCAATGGGGACGGATCAGTTTGACGTTGACACAATATGGTGCAATTTCAAACGGATCCGTCCCCTATTGACTTTCAATGTAAAGTCAGGAGTTAATATACCATAGGATCGGAGTTTTCTCCAATCTGATGGTATATTTTAACTTGAAGCGTCCCCATCACCATGGGAACGCCTCTATGTTAGAATATACCATCGGATTTGAGTTACATGGTGAAACTCATATCCGACAGTATATTCTAACACAGAGGCATTCCCATAGTGATGGGGATGCTTCTAGTTAGAATATACTACAAACTGTGTACATGACTGCCCCCTGCTGCCTGGCAGCACCCGATCTTTTACAGGGGGCTGTGATCAGCACAATTAACCCTTCAGGTGCCACACCTGAAGGGGTTAATTGTGCGTATCATAGCCCCCTGTAAGAGACCCCCCTCCCTCCCCAGTTTGAATATCATTGGTGGCCAGTGTGCGGCCCCCCCACCCCCCCTCTATTGTAATATCATTGGGGGCCAGTGTGCAGCCTCCGTCAGCCCCCCTCCCCCCCTCTATTGTAATTTCATTGGTGGCCAGTGTGCGGCCCCCCCGATTCCCCCCCCCTCCCTCTATTGTATTATCATTGGTGGCCAGTGTGCGGCCCCCCCGTCCCCTGCTCTATTGTATTAATATCATTGGTGGCCAGTGTGCGGCCTCCCCTCTCCTCCCCCCCGATCATTGGTGGCAGCGGAGATTCCGATGGAGTCCCAGTTTAATCGCTCTGAGGCTCCGATCGGTAACCATGGCAACCAGGACGCTACTGCAGGCCTGGTTGCCATGGTTACTTAGCAATATTACAATATTAGAAGCATCATACTTACCTGCTGCGATGTCTGTGACTGGCTGGGAGCTCCTCCTACTGGTAAGTGACAGATCATTAAGCAATGCGCCGCACAGACCTGTCACTTACCAGTAGGAGGAGCTCCCGGCCGATCACAG
Organism: Bufo bufo; assembly: GCF_905171765.1. Lineage (NCBI taxonomy): Eukaryota > Metazoa > Chordata > Amphibia > Anura > Bufonidae > Bufo > Bufo bufo. Next base: position 82,748,082 of record NC_053397.1, on the reverse strand, counting down.
ACATCGCAGCAGGTAAGTACGATGCTTCTAATATTGTAATATTGCTAAGTAACCATGGCAACCAGGCCTGCAGTAGCGTCCTGGTTGCCATGGTTACCGATCGGAGCCCCAGAGCGATTAAACTGGGACTCCGATCGGAATCTCCGCTGCCACCAATGATCAGGGGAGGGAGAGGGGAGGCCGCACACTGGCCACCAATGATATTAATACAATAGAGGGGGAGCCGGGGGGGCCGCACACTGGCCACCAATGATAATACAATAGAGGGAGGGAGGGGGGGCCGGGGGAGGCCGCACACTGGCCACCAATGATATTACAATAGAGGGGGGGGAGGCTGCACACTGGCCACCAATGATATTACAATAGAGGGAGGGGGGCCGGGGGGGGCGCTCTGGCCACCAATGAATTTAAAACTGGGGAGGGAGGGGGGTCTGCCCCCTGCTGCCTGGCAGCCCCTGATCTCTTATAGGGGGCTATGATATGCACAATTAACCCCTTTAGGTGCAGCACCTGAGGGGTTAATTGTGCGAATCACAGCCCCCTGTAAGAGATCGGGTGCTGCCAGGCAGCAGGGGGCAGTCATGTACACAGTTTGTAGTATATTCTAACTAGAAGCGTCCCCATCACTATGGGAACGCCTCTGTGTTAGAATATACTGTCGGTTCTGAGTTTTCACGAAGTGAAAACTCAGCTCAGAAAAAGCTTTTATGCAGACGGATCTTCGGATCCGTCTGTATGAAAGTAACCTACGGCCATGGATCACGGACGCGGATGCCAATCTTGTGCATTCGTGTTCTTTCACGGACCCATTGACTTGAATGGGTCCGTGAACCGTTGTCCGTAAAAAAAATAGGACAGGTCATATTTTTTTGACGGACAGGAAACACGGAACACGGATGCGGCTGCAAAACGGTGCATTTTTCGATTTTTCCACGGACCCATTGAAAGTCAATGGGTCAGCGAAAAAAAATGGAAAACGGCACAACGGCCACGGATGCACACAACGGTCGTGTGCATGAGGCCTAAGACTGTAGTATACGGCCCACACATAACTCAGCCGTGTCAGGACCTACAACAGCAATTATCGGTAACGGTGGAGTATAAGGCCTACATAACTCAGCAGTGTCAGGACCTACAACAGCAAGTATTGGTAACGGTGGAGTATAAAGCCCACACATAAGTCATCAGGGTCAGGACAGACTTCATCATCAGCAGCAGGTAGATGTTAAGGGTCCAGTATAAGGGCTAGACATAACTCAGCAAGACAGCCAGCAGCATGTTCGAAGTGTGCAGCAGGAATTTGTTCCCAGGAATGGGCCCCTACCAGAACAGGACAACACCAAAAATAAACCAAGACACCTCTGACAGCATCATGTTGTAAGTGTGCAGCAGGAATGGGCTAACATGAAAAAAAGTATACTATTTGATCTACATTTTTTTTTCAATAAATAATTATTTTTTTAAACAACAAGAAAAAGAAGTACAAAATTAGCTACACACGACATAATGCGTTCCTCCAACTGCTAGAACTTTCAAGATCGGGCACATCAAGTCTGTGGCAGATAAATATTTTTAATAACATTTTAACAAAAGCAATTTACAACATTTTAACAATAACTGTCCTTTCTGGCTTATTTTTTTATTTTTTTCATGGAAAGCAGCTATATCTTTCATTATTTGACGGTTCCTCTTATCCATCCTCCGAACCTTCGTTCGAAAAAAATATATATATATTTGAAATCACGATTTCGATTATTGCACCTATATTCGAAAAAACTAATATATAGCAATATAGCGAATATATTCGTTATTTAGATTTTTTTTTTTCAAAGTGTACTGTTAATGTTAATTAACTTCGGCATACTCCTCCCCGACAAGCATCCCCATCTCCATGGAAACGACTGTGGGTTAGAAAATACCATTGTATCTGAGTTTTCCCTGAGATCGTGAAAACTCAGATCCGATGGTATATTCTAACCCACAGGCGTTCCCATGGTGACGGCCCCCGTCGGGGAGGAGTATGCCAAAGTGAAATAACAGTACACATTGGAAAAAAAAAAGACAAATATTCTAAATAATGAATATATTCGCTATATTGCTATAACTTTGTTTTTTAGAATATTCGTCATATTCTAAGACAAGAATATATAGCAATATAGCGAATATTCGTAAAATACACATATAGACTGCAATTTAGCTAATAAAGTGCTATAGTATTTTTTTTTTTGATAGGGTGAATTTTTTCAAAATCTGAAGTTCAGAAAGAGACAAAGAAAATTAGACTATAAAAAAAAGATTATAGCACTACATTAGTGAAATTGCAGTCTATATGTGTATTTTACGAATATTCACTATATTGCTATAACTTCGTTTTTAGAATATTCGTGATATTCTAAAACAAGAATATATAGCAATATAGCGAATATTCGTAAAATACACATACCATTAGCAAACCAATAGAAAAGTTGCAATACGCAAATAATTAAATCGCATATTAATCGCGATAAATAGAATAATGACGAATATTCGATTTCGACGAATATAGGATGAATATTCAATCGAATATTCGTGAAATATCGCGAAATCTAATATGGCACCTCCCGCTCATCACTACTTTTAAGTTGCATTACTGAAATAAATGAACTTTGCACGATATTTTAATTTTTCGAGTTTCACCTGTATATATAGGTGTAATTAAAACAGACATGAAGAAATGCATAAAACATTCTCAAATATTTCTGAATAGTTTGAACTCCATAAACAAAATCCTCAGCTGAGCTAAGATCATTCAGAAAATTTAGAGATAAAAAAAATATCATTTAAAAGATTCAAAACTGTAAGATGAGTGTCTATGGGTTAAAATGATTCCAATAAAACAAATACATTTTTTTAAATGTTCTCCTATTGCAGGATGCACGATGCACTACAGAAAGCGGAATAATCAAACTGACACCACTGAACTACATGCTTCATGGTAATTTGAAGAAGAGAATACAAATAAAGTGAGTCATAGTTAGATTGGAAAAATCTTTTTTTTTTTTATTGTTGTTTTGACCTTTATTTTGCTCCTTTTTAAGTTTATACCGAAAGTCTTTATGGTCTCTATAAATTGTAGCTTATCTGAAATCTTTATTATCTTCATTGATGTGCACCTGATTGTCAAATCGACTGTTCACTTAAGCTTCTATAGCGTGGGGTATACTTGCATCCGAGATTAGTGGGGGATGTACACATAGAAACATAGAAACATAGAATGTGTCGGCAGATAAGAACCATTTGGCCCATCTAGTCTGCCCAATATATCTGAATACTATGGATAGCCCCTGGCCCTATCTTATATGAAGGATAGCCATATGCCTATCCCATGCACGCTTAAACCCCTTCACTGTATTTGCAGCTACCACTTCTGCAGGAAGGCTATTCCATGCATCCACTACTCTCTCAGTAAAGTAATACTTCCTTATATTACTTTTAAACCTTTGCCCCTCTAATTTAAAACTGTGTCCTCTTGTGGTAGTTTTTCTTCTTTTAAATATGCTCTCCTCCTTTACCGAGTTGATTCCCTTTATATATTTAAAAGTTTCTATCATATCCCCTCTGTCTCTTCTTTCTTCCAAGCTATACATGTTAAGGTCCTTTAACCTTTCCTGGTAAGTTTTATCCTGCAATCCATGTACTAGTTTAGTAGCTCTTCTCTGAACTCTCTCTAAAGTATCTATATCCTTCTGGAGATATGGCCTCCAGTACTGCGCACAATACTCCAAGTGAGGTCTCACCAGTGTTCTGTACAGCAGCATAAGCACTTCACTCTTTCTACTGCTTATACCTCTCCCTATACATCCAAGCATTCTGCTGGCATTTCGTGCTGCCCTATTACATTGTCTTCCCACCTTTAAGTCTTCTGAAATAATTACTCCTAAATCCCTTTCCTCAGATACTGAGGTCAGGACTGTGTCAAATATTCTATATTCTGCCCTTGGGTTTTTACGCCCCAGGTGCATTATCTTGCACTTATCCACATTAAATTTCAGTTGCCAGAGTTCTGACCATTCTTCTAGTTTTCCTAAATCCTTTTCCATTTGGCGTTTCCCTCCAGGAACATCAACCCTGTTACATATCTTTGTGTCATCAGCAAAAAGACAAACCTTCCCATCGAGGCCTTTTGCAATATCACTTATGAAGATATTAAACAAAATTGGTCCCAGTACAGATCCCTGTGGAACCCCACTGGTAACATGACCTTGTTTTGAATGTTCTCCATTGACTACAACCCTCTGTTGTCTGTCACTCAGCCACTGCCTAATCCACTCAACAATATGGGAGTCCATGCTCAATGACTGCAGTTTATTGATAAGTCTTCTATGTGGGACAGTGTCAAAAGCCTTACTAAAATCTAGATATGCGATGTCTACTGCACTTTCACCGTCTATTATTTTAGTCACCCAGTCAAAAAAATCTATAAGATTTGTTTGACATGATCTCCCTGAAGTAAACCCATGTTGTTTTTCATCTTGCAATCCATGGGATTTTAGATGTTCCACAATCCTATCCTTTAATAGGGTTTCCATTAATTTGCCTACTATTGATCTCAGACTCACTGGTCTATAGTTGCTCGATTCCTCCCTACTACCTTTCTTGTGAATGGGCACGACATTTGCCAATTTCCAATCTTCCGGGACGACTCCTGTTACTAATGATTGGTTAAATAAATCTGTTAACGGTTTTGCCAGCTCACCACTAAACTCTTTTAATAATTTTGGGTGTATCTCATCAGGCCCCTGTGACTTATTTGTCTTCACCTTAGACAGCAAACTTAGAACATCTTCCTCTGTAAAGATACATGCATCAAACGATTTTTCTAAATTTCTGGGGAACCCCTTTAAGTAGAAGCATGCACTGGTGATTTTCTCATCTCAAACAATTTATTGAAGCAAAAGACAACAACAGTGGTAGGTATACCCCCACAAAAAAATATCAATGTTTAAATAACTTGTCATGTGGCCTTTAGTGATGAGCGGGAGGTGCCATATTCGATTTCATGATATTTCGCGAATATTCAATTGAATATTCGTCTTATATTCATCGAAATCGAATATTCGTCATTTTTCTATTTATCGCGAATAATATACGATTTAATTCCCAGTCTTCTTAAAGAGCGGCCCTCAGGTCATTGACGCCTGTGCCTGGTGGTGTGGTCAGGTACCCTTGCAGTTCGTCTAGCACACAGACCACGCTGATGTAAATGGTTTAGAATGGTCTGACATGAAACTTGGGTGCCTCTCACCTTCCTTAAATGTGCCTGGAGTTGTGTGGCTTCATCATCTGGTTCTGCAGGGCATTGTTCAAAATGAAGCAGTCATCAGTGTGGGATTAGGCCAAAGGATGTCCACTTCTATGCCTTTCTGTGACTGTCTGCATCTCTGTTTCACAGGGGCGGACTGACTGACCGAGGGCCCGCAGCCACTAGGGGGCCCTCTCACTCCTGCAGCCAGAGGTCGCAATAACTTTTACTAAATAATACATTTTACTCCCTGGAAAAGGTCCCCCACATTCATCAGCGCAGTGAGCGCTGTGAACGACACGGGCAGCGCAACGATGCTGCCTGTGCCTGAAATAACCAATAATAAAGCTCCTTATAGCAAGGAGCTTTGATATTGGTTGGGTATTGGCAATACAGGTCGGGTCAGGCAGGGGAAGCCGGCGAGAGCTGGAAGGAGGAGGGTTCCGGCTCCCGGAAGTGGCTGTATTAAGGAGAGCGAGGCGCGCTGCCCAAGAACCCTGGGGAGCCGCGGACTCATGTGACTGGACTGGTCTGAGAGAAAAGCTGACCCTGGGCTTGTGACCCCCCCAGCCATGTTGTTCTGGAAGTGAAAAGCCCGGCCTGTCAGTCTTCAAGTAAGTGATTCCCCCCCTTCCCCAATCATGGTTCCGTCCAGTCTCACAGTTCTCTGCTCCCCCCTCCTCCTGTCACCCCACTAGTGCCCCTGCTCCCCCCTCCTCCTGTCACCCCACTAGTGCCCCTGCTCCCCCCTCCTCCTGTCACCCCACTAGTGACCATGCTCCCCCCTCCTCCTGTCACCCCTCTATTGACCCTGCTCCCTCCTCCTGTCTCCTCAGTAGTGACCCTCCTTCCCACTCCTCCTGTCACCCCACTAGTGACCCTGCCCCCCCTCCTCCTGTCACCCCCCCTAGTGACCCTGCTCCCCCTCCTTCTGTCATCTCACTAGTGATCCTGCTCCCGCCCACTAGTGACCATGCTCCCCCCTGCTTCCTCTCCTCCTGTCACCCCACTAGTGACCCTGCTCCCCCTCTTCCTGTCACTAGTGATGGACGAACATCTGCTGGGACTGATCACGAATGCAATCAAATGTTCAAGAACCACAAGTTCGCAGCGGGTCCCATTCATTTTAATGGCAGACGAACCTGAAAAACCTTCAGCTCATTTTTGCAGCCAAGAAATAATTACTAGAAGTGCACAAATAGTCCCACAACATGGGCAGTGACATACCAGATGTATTATTCGAATTTGCGAACTCCATTCATTATTTTTTTCAATGCAAAATATTGGCAATATAACTTTCGCATACGCGCATGCGCAAAAATAGCTTTTTTGGCAGGCGACTGGTATATCACACCAGTTATAATTATTTTTTCCAATACCGTTTGTCGCTGTGTGTAGCAGAGGGAATGCAGCAAAACTGCAAACAACCGTATTTTTTACCCTATAAGATGCATCAGCCTATAAGACGCACCTAGGTTTTTGAGGAGGAAAATAAGAAAAAAAATATTTTGAACCAAAAGGTGTGCTTTTGGTGGGCTTTGCACTAATGGTAGCCTGTGAATGACACTATTATGGGGCATCTGTGGATGACACTGTTATGGGGGATCTGTGGATGACACTGTTATGCGGGATCTGTGGATGACGCACTGTTATGGTGGTCTGTGGATGACACTATTATGGGGGATCTGTGGCTGACACTGTTATGGGGGTCTGTGGATGGCACTGTTATGGGCGTCTGTGGATGGTACTGTTATGGGGGCATCTGTGGATGGCATGACACTGCTATGGGGGGGATCTGTGGATGACAAATAAATAGCATCTTATGGTATGTGTCATCCACAGATCCCCCCCATAACAGTGTCCCTGTGCATTGTGAATGACCCCCAATACGGGGGTGGGGGCTGGCATCTACACTAGTTTTGTAATAGCAGCGGGACCCAGTGCAGTCATTGTATTCTATTGCACCGGGCCCCGCTCATTGTACTAATCGTATCTAACTGCAGGCAATGTTTAACTATAGAATATCTTCAATCCAGTAGCCTGTACTTACGTCCGTAGCAGGCAGGCGGATGGGCGGGCACTGGCAGCGTAACTCACTACGTCACGTGCCCGCGCTGCCTGCTTCATTCAAAAAGTGGGCGGAGCAGGCGTATGACGTAGTGAGTTGTGCTGCTAGTGCCCACCCAGCCTCCTGCCTGCTACGGACGTAAGTACAGGCTGCTGGATTGAAGATATTCTATAGTTAAACATTGCCTGCAGTTAGATACGATTAGTACAGTGAGCGGGGCCCGGTGCAATAGAATACAATGACTGCACCGGGCCCCGCTGCCATTACAAAACTAGATGCCGGCCCCCAGTCCCTCCTCCCTCCTCGCTAATACACCTCCAACCGCACTGTGCAGCATGCGGTCTGCGGTGTATCAGTGTAAACGGCAGCATTCGCCCCATAAGACGCACTGCCATTTCCCCCCCACTTTTTTGGGGGAAGCAGTGCGTCTTATAGGACGAAAAATACGGTAAAACCCCGCTTTTTTTGGAGGGGCGACTGGTATATCACCATAGTTATAATTATTTTTGCTAATACCGTTTGTCACTGTGTGTAGCAGAGGGAATGCAGCAAAACCGCAAACAAATGCTGCAGTACCCAAATGCACTGTATAGAAAGTATGTTATTGGTATATAACACCCCGCTTCAATCAGTTTTTTTGGGGGGGCGACTGGTATATCACACCAGTTATAATAATTTTTTCCAATACCGTTTGTCACTGTGTGTAGCAGAGGGAACGCAGCAAAACCGCAAACAAATGCTGCTGTGCCCAAATGCACTATATAGAAAGTATATTATTGGCATATAACACCCCACTTAAATTTTTTGGGGGGCGACTGGTATATCACACCAGTTATAATTATTTTTTCTAATTGCGTTCGTCACTCTGTGTAGCTGCAGTATCGCTGCAGAACCACACACAACTGCTGCACAATACAAATCCACTATAATATGTTTTCTATATTAGAAAGTATATTATAAGTGTATTACACCCCTCTGTACTGCACACCTATCAATAGGTAGGAGGTATGTCCATGTGCTGAAACGTCTCAATTGGCTGTCCTGTACCACCTGATGGATGTGTCATGGGTCAAAGTTCTTCACAATGTAAAAGAATATGGCGGACGCGAATATCTTCATATGTTCGCATGTTCTGCGAATCACGAACGGGCAAAGTTCGCCGCGAACCGACCGCCGGGCGAACCGCAAGGCCATCTCTACCTGTCACCCCCACTAGTGACCCCGCTCCCCCACTCCTCCTGTCACCCCACTAGTAACCCTGCTCCCCTCCACTATTGACCCTGTGTGTTCCTGTATGAAGTGGAGGCTGGCTGGAGTGAGGTGAGGTCTAGCTGCGTGTCTCTCCCTGTGTGTGTCACCATCACCATGCCCCCAGTGTTCCTATGTTTTGAAGCAGCTGCATCAGGAAGTTCTGTGCGGGGCAAGAAGAAGAAGATGGAAGAGGAGGCAGCGCCTCCAGCATGGAGTCCGTGGGAGAGACACAGGGAGACACACTAAGGACGTAGGTAACATTACCACATTATCAGGACTAGTGTTAACTGTGTTTTTACATAGGACTGCAGGTAACACTACTACATTTTCTGTACTCAGATAGCCATTACTGTGTTAACTGTGTTCTTACATAGGACTGCAGGGTACATCTACTATATATCTGTACTCAGAGTATTATCACTGTCTAGGGGTGCCCACTGAGACTTTATCGCCAAAGGGCCCACATGAGCCTGGAGCCGCTGCGACGCGATATGTGGGTGGGGTTGTGTGTGGGTGTGGCTTGAGGGTGGGCGGGGACACAGGGGCCCCATAATCTCCTATTGCCCAGGGGCCCCATGAGTTGTCAGTCCGCCCCTGCTGTTGCAACCTGCTGATGACACTCTGTGACTCTCTAAACTCAGTGGCCACTTCCATCTGAGAACATCCTGCTTGAAGCCTTGCAATGGCAAGTTACTGTTGATCAATTGTGTTGATCGCGTATATTCTAATCGCAAATTTTTATCACAAATATTGGCACTTCAAGAATTTGCGAATATCTAGAATATAGTGCTATATCTTCGTAATCGTCAATATTCTAGATCTTTTTTCATCAGTACCCATGATCCCTCACTGCTTCTTGCTTGTGGGCCAATGAGAAGGCTGCAATATCTTTGACTTTAGGAGTAGTGTAGATCGCAAATATCCGTATCGCAAATTTTTATTGCTAGAGAACAGCAAGTTGTGCAAAAAGTACTGAAACACTTAACAGTAGGACATGTGCATTCAAAAGTTTAGAGGTCACATTAAGTTCACCTTTAAAGGTTAGAGTGCATTTTTTATTCATTCTGAAATTTCATTCACAAGCCAAGTATCCCTAACTTCTTTTGAGTAGTACATATGCATACAATATGTTTATATATATATGTAAAAGTACATACATTGTAATTTATTTTGCTCCATTATACTTGATTACTAAATAAAGTTGATTTCTGGGATTATCCTAGGATTCAAACCAATGAATCTTATGTATAAAAAAACAGCACCTTATCAATGTGTTACAGATTAGAGATGGCCTTGCGGTTCGCACTGCGGTCGTTTCACGGCAAACTTTGCTCGTTCGCGATTCGCCGAACATGCGAACATATGGCAATGTTCGCATGCGCTATATTCTTTTGCATTGCGCCAAACTTTGACCTATTACACATCCATCAGGTGGGACAGGACAGCCAATTGAGACATTTCAGCACATTGACACACCGCCACCCTATAACAGAACCCAATCTGGCAGCCATTTTACATTCTGTGTTTCGCCAGTGTAGGGAGAGGTTGCTTTGTGGAGCAGGGATAGACTGTTAGGGACACCAAACGCTAGCTAATAGGGCCACAAAAGTCCTTTTAAGGACTAGTATAGGTGTGCTATCGATAGGTGTGACATACTGAGGGGTGTGATATACTTATAATTATACTTTCTAATATAGAAAGTATATTATAGTGCATTTGTATTGTGCAGTAGTTGTGTGCGGTTCTGCTGCAATACTGCAGCTAGATAGAGGGACAAATGCTTTTGGAATAACTAACTGCAACTCATGTGATATACCAGTTGTCCCCCCAAAAAAACTGATTGAGGGATGTGATATACCTATAATATACCTTCTAACATAGAAAGTATATTATAGTGCATTTGCATGGTGCAGCAGTTGTGTGCGGTTCTGCTGAGATACTGCAGCTAGATAGAGGGACAAATTCTATTGGAATAACTAATTGCAACTGGTAGTTGTGTGCGGTTCTGCTGAGATACCACAGCTAGATAGAGGGAGCGCTTTCTTTCTGGAGCGTGCATTGCGTTGTGTCATTGATCAAGCCGTAGAGGAGCAGGAGCTGGAAAATGAGGAAGTCGCAATGCTGAATGAATTCCCAGGAAGGGGGGGGGGCTACTCCATCTGAGACAAGTCAGCAGGAGTCTGAAGAGGAATCAGAGGAGGATGTTGCCTGGGGGGAGGAGGAGGAGGAGCAAGGAGAGCAGGCTTTAAACTTTTTGGGGATCCCTGGTGTTGTCCGTGGCTGGGGGGAGGAGACCGAGGATGACATTCTCCTGGGCAATGAGTAGGAGACAGGGCGCTCCACCTCTTACAATTTAGTGCAAATGGGGGCCTTCATGCTCCAGTGCTTGAAGAGGGACCCCCTTATAAAAAGCATAAAGGGCAAGGATCAGTACTGGGTGGCAACGTACTTAGACCCCCGATACAAACACAAAATGGCGGACATGTTACCAGCATCACAGAGGGCTGGCAGAATGCAGCATTTCCAGGCTTTTCTGCAAGAGATGCTGCATTCTGCTGTTGCGGGCGCTGGAAAAGGAATTTCCACCCACAGACAAACAGTTGCGGGTACCAATCCTACCACGCATGCAAGAAGAGGGCGGTTTGAAGATGTGTTGGTCACTTCAGATATGAGATCATTCTTGCAACCAACCCATCGACAGCCACCCTCTGGATCCAGCCTCTGGGAACGCCTAGACTGACAGGTGTCTAACTACATCGAATTAAAGGCCGATGTGGACGCTCCAGCGAGGAACCCCTGGACTACTGGGTGTGCAGGCTTGACCAGTGGCCAGGGCTGGCACAATTTGCCATGGAACTCTTAGCTTTACCCTCGTCGAGTGTCCTGTCCGAAAGGACGTTCAGTGTAGCAGTGGGGATCGTGACCCTTAAGCGGAATCGCCTAGCTCACGACAGTGTGGACTACCTTACATTTCTAAAAATGAATGAGGCATGGATCTCGGAGGAATTCAACACCTGTGACGACCACGTTTAATTGAATTTCCTCATGCCAGCCCACACATATCCGCCACCACTCAGACCAAAGAATGGTCCCTGTCTTATGTAAATATATAGGCATAAAAGGCCTTTTCTGTCAGGTGTATGCCTAATGTTTGGGGCCTATACTCCACTGGCCTGCAGTAAAATTGGTATCCAATGACCTTCTGAAATACCTCCAGCCACATAATCACATAATCACTTGATCTTTTCTGTACAGTGAATGCCTAATTGTTGGGGCCTCGGAGGAATTAAACACCTGTGACGACAAGTAATGAGAGAGCATGCTCGGCCGAACTGCTGCAGATACGAGTGCTCGGCCGAATAATTCGGGTGCTCGAATACAATTTAATACAATAGAAGTCAATGGGAGAACCCCAGGCACCCCCTGCTCGGAAGAAAATAGGGTGTCTGATTAATTTAAAAAAGTGGTTTGAAAGCGGCATTAGGAGGATAGCTGGATGCATATTAGACTCCTACTGTGTACAACATACAATAGACAACCAAACAAAGGCTATATGCCAAAAGCCAGGTATGTGCACAATCTATCCATGACACAGATAACAGCCAGCATACCTTACAATGGCAGCCTTGTGCACTATGAGATATTCCAAACCAGCTCTCATCTGAGAACCAGTAAACCTCAAAGTTATTTTGCATATGTTGCATGGCTTGGATGGACCTGCACACCGAGATCAATATCATTAGGGCGACAAAAAGTTTTCCGATTGTCCTAACTAGAGTTCAGCGGACACCTGGATGTTCGGGTTCGACGGGTTCAGCCGAACTTCACAAAAAAGTTGGAGTCCGGGACCCGAACTTGACCCCGAACCCGAACCCTAATGGAGTCAATAGGGACCTGAACTTTGGAGCACTAAAATGGATCAAAAAAAATCATGGAAAGGGCTAGAGGGCTGCAAATGGCATAAAAATGTGGTTAAGAGCATGACAAGTGCTCTGCAAAAAAATGTGGATAGGGAAATGACTTAAAATAATGCATAAAAATAAAAATAAATAATCTTGATCTAGGAGGACGAGGTCCATATGGAGTAGGAGGTTGAAGAGGCGGTGGATGTGGTGGTGTAGGTGGAAGCGGCGGTGGAGGAGGAGGAGGTAGCCATCACTGTTTTTTGGTTTAAATAAAAAAAAAATATTTTTTATATTAGGGTAAAAAGATTACGTCTGTGATAACGCCCCCTGCCGTGCTAAACACACGTTCAGACAATACACTGGCTGCAGGGCAGGCCAGCACCTCCAAGGCATAAAGGGCAAGCCTAGGACATGTGCCCAATTTGGAGACCCAGAAGTTGAAGGGGGCAGATCCATCAGTCAGTACGTGTAGGCGTGTGCACACATACTGCTCCACCATGCCCCACGTCCACGTGATGTCCACGATCCAATTGGATATCTGCTCTATCAATTTTCAATGTTCTTTTTTGCGCCTACCATGTTGATCACGGTGAGCAGCGAATCAGGGTTCCACGCCGGAGAGGGAGCGTGAGAAAGGGAGACCACATCCAGGGAGGTTAATGTATAAAATTAAATGTGATCGAGCGGATATGTGGGACAAATTATTGAAGCCGAAGCTTCCAAGTAAAGGAGGGGGCGCGCTGCAATTACCCACTCCCGACTCGGGGAGGTTGTGACGATAAATAACAATACAGATGCCCTGTTATTGGAATGATTAATAAAACATTATAGGGAATGTCACTGGGGTATTTTGGATTAGGAAAAGTTAGACAGGAGAGGCCCTGCTGCCGCTTTGTTGATAACTTCTGCCTGATCGCACGTCCCCATGACGTCCACGATCTATTTGGATATCTTCTCTATGAACTTTAGATGTTCTTTTCTGTGCCTACCATGATGATCACGGTTAACGATGAATCAGGGTTCCACGCAGGAGAGGGAGCGTGAGAAAGAGATACCCCATCCAAGGGAGTTTAATGGCTCCAATGTGAACGAGTGAAAATGTGGGACAAGTTGTTAAATTTGAAGCATCGAATGAAAGGAGGCTCCCTGTCACCTATGCAGAGCAGGGGTTTATTCACGGCAAAAATTGTAAAATGTCACCCAAGAATGCAACAAACGAATTAGTGAAATGTATTTCCTTGTCCACTAGGTAGAGCAGGGGTATATCACAGAAAAAAATTGGTGAATTTCACCCGACAATGCAACAGACACTGGTTTTTGTTTTTATTTTTTAAATTAGGGTACACACCAAAAAAGTGGGAAATATAAAAAATACAACAATGAGCAATTGCGCTGTAGTATAACAATGCCAGTATACATGTCAATTCTGCACAAGGTTCGGTCAAGTCCTGTGGGATCCATGCCTGGATCATTTTAATGAGCGTGAGCTTGTCCACATTGGCTGTGGACAGGCGGCTGCGCTTAGTAACATAGTACATAAGGCCGAAAAAAGACATTTGTCCATCCAGGTCCGCCTGTCATCCTGCAAGTTGATCCAGAGGAAGGCAAAAAAAACTGTGAGGTAGAAGCCAATTTTCCCCACTTTAAGGGGATTAAAAAATTCCTTCCCGACTCCAATCAGGCAATCAGAATAACTCCCTGGATCAACGACCCCTCTCTAGTAGCTATAGCCTGTAATATTATTACGCTCCAGAAATACATCCAGGCCCCTCTTGAATTCCTTTATTGTACTCACCATCACCACCTCCTCAGGCAGAGAGTTCCATAGTCTCACTGCTCTTACCGTAAAGAATCGTTTTCTATGTTTGTGTACAAACCTTCTTTCCTCCAGACGCAGAGGATGTCCCCTCGTCACAGTCACAGTCCTGGGGATAAATAGATGATGGGATAGATCTCTGTACTGACCCCTGATATATTTATACATAGTAATTAGATCTCCCCTCAGTCGTCTTTTTTCTAAAGTGCATAACCCTAATTTTGATATCTTTCAGGGTACTGTAGTTTCCCCATTCCAGTTATTACTTTAGTTGCCCTCCTCTGGACCTTCTCCAGCTCTGCTATGTCTGCCTTGTTTACAGGACCCCAGAACTGTACACAGTACTCCATGTGTGGTCTGACTAGCGATTTGTCAAGTGGTAGGACTATGCTCTTATCACAGGCATCTATGCCCCATTTGATGCAACCCATTATCTTATTGGCCTTGGCAGCAGCTGCCTGACACTGTTTTTTGCAGCTTAGTTTGCTGTTTATTAAAATTCCTAGATCCTTTTCCATGTCAGTGTTACCGAGTATTTACTATTTAGTATGTACGGGTGACTTGCATTATTCCTTCCCATGTGCATAACCTTACATTTGTCAGTGTTATACCTCATCTGCCACTTATCTGCCCAAGCATCCAATCTATAAAGATCCCTCTGTAGAAGTATACTGTCCTCTTCAGTGTTAATTACTTTACACAGTTTATTGTCATCTGTGAATATTGATACTTTACTATGCAAGCCTTTTACAAGATCATTAATAAATATATTGAAGATAATATGGCCCAAAACTGACCCCTGAGGTACCCCACTAGTGACAGTGACCCAATCTGATTGTGTACCGTTAATAACCACCCTCTGTTTTCTATCATTGAGCCAGTTACTTACCCACTTACAGACGTTTTCTCCCAGTCCGAGCATTCTCATTTTATATACTAACCTTTTGTGTGGTACAGTGTCAAATGCTTTGGAGAAGTCCAGATATACGACATCCTTTGATTCGCTGCTGTCAAGTCTAGAACTTACCTCCTCATAGAAACCGAATAAATTAGTTTGGCATGACCGATCACTCATGAAGCCATGCTGATATGGCGTTATTTGCTTATTTCCGTTGATATGCTCTAAGATAGCATCTCTCAGAAAACCTTCAAACAGTTTACCCACAACAGATGTTAAACTTACCGGCCTATAGTTTCCAGGCTCTGTTTTTGGATCCTTTTTGAATATTGGCACCACATTTGCCATGCGCCAATCCTGTGGAATATTCCTTGTCAGTATAGAGTCCGCAAATATCAGAAATAAGGGTCTGACTATGACATTACTTAATTCCCTTAGGATACGGGGGTGTATGCCATCTGGTTGATTTGTCTATTTTAATCTTTTTAAGTCGCTGTTGTACTTCTTCCTGGGTCAGACAGGACACTTTGAATGGGAAATTTATTTTTACATACTGCATGTCATCTGACAGTTTATTATCCTCAGTGAATACATTGGAGAAAAAAATATTTAACATCTTTGCTTTCTCCTCGTCGCTCTCTGCGACTCCCCCCCCTCATTACTCTATAAAGGGACAAAACCTTAAAAAGATAACGTCTGTGATAAAGCCCCCTGCCGTGCTAAACACACGTTCAGACAATACACTGGCTGCAGGGCAGGCCAGCACCTCCAAGGTGTAAAGGGCAAGCTCAGGCCATGTGCCCAATTTGGAGACCCAGAAGTTGAAGGGGGCAGACCCGTCATTCAGTACGTGTAGGTGTGTGCACACATACTGCTCCACTATGTTGCTAAAATGCTGCCTCCTACTAAGATGTTCCCTATCAGCTGGTGGTGCTGGTTGTTGTGGCGTGCTGACAAAGCTTTTCCACATTTCGGCCATGCTAACCCTGCATTATGAGGTGCTGGCGGTGCCCCACCTGCGTTGGCGACCTCTTCCTCGTTCTCTGCCTTCTCCTTGTGCTTATACTGTGCCCCTGCTGTCAGGTGGGAATGCCACCAGCAGCGCGTCTACCAGCGTGCGCTTGTACTCGCGCATCTTACAATCACGCTCCAGTGACGGAATTAAGGATGGTACATTGTCCTTGTAACGGGGATCCAGCAGCGTGGCCACCCAGTAATCAGCACAAATTAGAATGTGGGCAACTCGGCGGTCGTTGCGGAGACACTGCAGCATGTAATCGCTCATGTGTGCCAGGCTGCCCAGAGGCAACAACAAGCTGTCCTCTGTGGGAGGTTTATCATCTGTGTCCTCTGTATCCCCCCATCCACGCACCAGTGATGGCCATGAGCTGGTCTGGGTGCCACCCTGCTGTGAACACGGTTCCTCCTCCTCAATCTCCTCATCCTCCAGCTTGTCAACCTCCAGAACTGTGCCCTGGCTGGACAAATGTGTAACTGGCGTTTATGGGTGCAGGAACCCACCCTTGGAGCCACTTGTGAATGACTGGCCTGAAACCCTATGAAATGATCCCTCTTCCTTCTCCTCCTCCTCCTGTGCCACATCCTCTTCCATCATCGCCCAAAGCGTTTTTTCTAGGAGGCATAGAAGTGGGATAGTAATTCTGAGAACGGTGTTATCGGCACTGGCCATGTTGGTGGAGTACTCGAAACAGAGCAACAAGGCACACAGGTCTCGCATGGAAGCTTGGTGGTGAAGTGGTGCTATTCTGCTGAGCGACTCACCCGTGTGTGCTGCAGCTGAAACTCCACTATCGCCTGCTGCTGCTCGCACAGTCTGGCCAGCATGTGCAAGGTGGAGTTCCACCTTGTGGGCGCGTCGCAAATGAGGCGGTGAGCGGGAAGGCCAAAGACAGGTGAGCAGCAGCAGGGTGAGAACGCCGAAAGCGCACACAGACGGCCCGTTCTTTCTGCAGCAGCTCTGACATATCGGGGTAATTTTTAAGGAACCTCTGTACCACCAAATTCA